>NW_026606875.1:57500-62500 GCF_029890125.1 Rhinichthys klamathensis goyatoka
TAATAAAAATAATAAAAATAAAATAAACATTTTCTAAAATTAAATCAGAAAAATGGGAAATTAAAATAGATTATTTTAAAATAAAACTCAAAATAAACACTTACTAAAAATGGAAAATTAAAATAAATTAATGTAAAAACAAGTAAATCATAAAAATGGAAAATTTAAATAAATTATTTTAAATTAATACTATCAAAAATAAACACTAAAATAAATAATAAAAATATCAAATTAAATAAATAAGTAATTTTCAAAATTAAAGAATAAAAATAAAATGTTATATGAAATAATGTTGCAAAATTTAAAAATGATATTATAAAAATGTCCAATTTAGACAAATAAATGATT
The DNA here is from genome assembly GCF_029890125.1 of Rhinichthys klamathensis goyatoka. Classification (NCBI taxonomy): domain Eukaryota; kingdom Metazoa; phylum Chordata; class Actinopteri; order Cypriniformes; family Leuciscidae; genus Rhinichthys; species Rhinichthys klamathensis. The sequence goes on from NW_026606875.1 coordinate 57,849, forward strand.
TTTAAATAAAATAATGAAAATAAAACACTCTACAATTAAATCATAAAAAGGTCAAATTAAAATAAAGGATTTAGAATAAAACAATTAAAATTAAATCATAAAAATTTCTAATTAAAATAAATTATTTTAAATTAGAAACTATCCAAATGACTATCAAAAACATATAAAAATGAGTTAAGCTTCATGTCATGTGACCACTAACCAGCATCCGAGACCCGTGAACATGTGAACGTGAAGCAGGAAGTTGAACTCACCTGTGACCTCTGACCTGTGTTGTGTTGGTGTGTTTCAGGTGCGTGACCTCTGACCTGTGTTGTGTTGGTGTGTTTCAGGCGCGTGAGCCGGGCGTCTCATCCTCCGGGATCTTCAGAAGGGAACGCTTTGGCCCGGGAAATCCTCCAGAACCTGCAGAACCTCGGCATGGACCACACCTGGACCGACTCGCACTACGCCACGCTGCAGTTTCCCTCCAGGTCACACTCCATCTGTCCATTAATGGTCAACCTACATTACCCACAATGCTCTATAGAAAATTCCACCAATCAGAGAGTATCTGCGAGCAAATGAGCTCTTTAGCTCCAAGTCACGTCACATTTATTTATACAGCGCTTTACAGAGATAACAGGAAAATAATGCAATAAAGTGTTTCCAGAAGAATATAGCGTCACAGTCCAGCTTAAGTAAGTTCAGAGATGGTTCATTTCTGTTGAAAAAAAGTTATTAATTTAGTTCATTTATGTATATTTTTATATAGCCGCTCTGGAGAAAACCGTGATGTCATCGTCCAGCTCAGTTCAGTTCTTGTATAATAGTGTCAATGTAGGAGATCAATATTATTGTTGAATATTAAATTTAATGTCCCCAACTAAGCAAGCCAAAAGCCAATGGCAACAAAGGCGTAAAAGGCGACAGTAAAGGAACCAAACCTCCATCAGGGCAGAAGAGTTGGGGGCCTTAAGCACATAAATAGGTCATTTCACGCAAATTCCATATTGGATTTGGCCGCCATCTTGGTCTCAGGGACCATTACCTCGGGCGCCCTGGCTAAATCATTTCAGTCTGCCCTCAGCTTCATCTGTGCCAAATTTGGTGCTTGTAGATGAATTTGCGCGAACAATGGGGTGTGAGGCCCCATACTACAGCCCAAACTGCTTTTCTGGACAGCGGCCATATTGGAATTGGAGGATCAAGGGGTCATAAATATAAACATTCCCATGTGTTTCCCATGTTCAATTAAGCTGAAAAGACATATCAAGTTTGTATTTGTAACTCATGTGGTTCAAAAGTTATAGCTGGAACCCTTTTCGGGGAGCGGCCATATTGGATTTGGCCGCCATCTTGGTCTCAGGGACCATTAGCTCGGGCGCCCTGGCTAAATCATTTCAGTATGACCTGTGCTACATCTGTGCCAAATTTGGCACTTTTAGATGAATTTACGCAAAAATGTGCTTAAGGCCCCCCACTAAAATGGAGGAAACCTTCGTGAGAACCCGGATCAGTCGCTCAGTTCTCCTCTGGACAACAAACCAGCAGTGTAGGATTATGATTAGGATTCTGGCAGCATTACAGGTCAGAGGTCAGATTGGATTGGACAATCAGAATATCCTGAATATCCAGCCACTCCTGTGAAGCACAGCGAATAACATAGTTGACCTATCGGTAAGCCCCGCCCCCCTTAGTTACTGTTGCTAACTTGGACAAACAAACGGAGTAAAAAATCTTTTATGAAAGTACATCTTTCATTCATCAGGTCAATCATATATTCATGAGAATAAACCAGTCTGAATAAGGAAAGCGATATCTTTATCATAGAATCCTTTCAGTGGTTAAAGTTTCCACAGTCATTGCTTGTGCTGCACTTTATTTGTTCCATTTTGTTTTATTAGTTTATTTTTATTGATCTATTTACCTTTTTAGAATTGAACAGATAATAAAGAAAGATTTGATAAATGAGATCTCTGATTGTACTCCTAAATTCTATTGATTGTAGTAACAAAAAAGTAGAGCTTAAAGTCCTTGACAATCCTGGAATTGGATTTTACAGCGTCTGTGATACTCAACTGCCATTGGCTCATCTGCGTTCGAGGGGAGGGGCTTACCGATAGGTCAATTGACTCTCTATATGCGTACATAAAGCTATTGCGGTCATGTGATTCTCCTCGTAGCTGGTTGGTTTGGTTCATGGCTTAAAATGAGTGGAAAAAAGACTACGCCGCTAAAGAAAGTGGGCGGGCAATAACGCATCATACGTCTGCTCTGCTCCTATAGGACGCAGCGGAACACTCTCTGGTTGGTCGATTCTGAGGGGGCGGAGCTTGAAGAGATTCTGTTAGACAGCGAGGGATACTGCGCCTACAGCGCCACGGGAACAGCCACGGTAACCATGACGACCACCGCCGCTCATAAACCTGTATCAGACTCCTTCAACATTTCTCACATTATCAGTTTATCCGCTATAGTTTATAAACACGAGCAGAACTCAGTTCTCAGATCAGTGGATATTTGACTGGTTTTGTCCGTCCTTCTGTTAGACTCTCACACATGAATTATGTTGAATATCTGTCAGCTGTTAAATTTAACTACACAATTAGATAATACCAGTTTAGCTCAACCAGTGACCAAGCAATGCTTCATGTTGTTCAGTGTGTGTGTAAAAAGAGCATTAGCAGTTACAGAAAACACACTTCAGCAGAACATGATCAGCTCAAAGTGGAGGAATCATTTCTGCTCCCACATGTCACTGGTAGTCGCTGTATGAAGAATATTTGGGTGTAATATGTCCCAGTTTACTTTATTCTGCTCTCCTCACTCACAGAACTGCACTATAGTGTCCTGATCACACTAGTGGAAGTGATCTCTGGTGTCTGAATAATGTTTGATTGGACTGGATGTGTGTAGATTTATTAATGATGCGTTTCCCCTGTTTGTTGTTGTTTAATTCACGGGACCAGAAACCAGTTATTTTGCCAAGAGATCTCTAATTTATTTTAATCATAATATGAAGACATAGTAGAGAGGGACAGTGGACAAACAAAGGTCTTCACTCCAGCATCTGCTCCTCTGGATAAAGAGGTTTGGTTTTATATCTTACTGACTAAAAACACGACAGTACCAGAGAAACATATGGTTTCTATTAACATGGGATGTATATTCGAGTATTGATTATGTATTGATTGTTCCATGTCCACTCCTGTTTCTAGTCCATGTTCACGTTCCTGCTTTAGTTTTGAGTTTTCATGCCTTGCCATGTTTTTGTTTTATGTTTGATTGTGTTCTTTTTTGTAAATAAATGATTCTGTAACGAATGGTCCAACGGAGGCAAGTGATGTGAGAACCCAAACACAGTTTATTTACAAGGCCAGAAGCAAGTACATCGGTCAATGAAGTGAGATTAAATGCATAAAAATGTTTGTTTGATTTAACATATTTAGTTATTGGAGGTTTGCGTAGTATTCAGATTTTCACAGATTTTATTCATTTTGAGGAATAATGAATCTTTTTTTTGTGCAAGAGAGACGAGTAAATACATGTTCACATTTAGTCTAGAACTACAATAAACATCATGTTCACACACACACACACACACACACACACACAGTGCCTCTGCACTTCGATGTGTCTCAACATGGAGACAGAAGAGCTGTCAGTCAATAAATGGGAAAACAAAGTAACTTATTTGAAAAAGTAACTTTTAAAAGTAATGCGTTACTGTACTAGTTACATGAAAAGTAATCGGATTACCTAACTCAAGTTACTTGTAATGAGTGACACACAACACTGGCAAGAACCTAAACTGAAAGGGGTCTAGTACTGAAAATAATATTAAGCGCTGAGGTGTTGTCCGTGTGTGTGTGTGTGTGTGTGTGTGCCGCAGGGAGGCGTGGTGTACGTGAACTACGGGCGGCGGCAGGACTTCGAGGATCTGCGAGCGCTGGGCGTTTCCCTCAACGGCTCCATCGCTGTGGCGCGAGTGGGCGGAGCCGTGAGCTTCGCTGAGAAGGTGTGGCTTGCGCAGGAGGCGGGGCATGTGGGCGTCCTAATTTACCCCGACCCCGCCGACGTACCCCAGGATCCACGCCGACTCGGTCTCCATAGCAACGCCGTCATCTCCGAACACGTACGGAACAGCCCATCCAAAAATTATTGAAAAACCATCAATCAATAGAAAATAACTTGTCTCGTTAATTATTTAAGAGTTGAAATGATAAATTTGACAATTTCAATGACTTTTCTTAATATTTTTTTTACTAAATGTCTATGTATATATATATATATATATATATATATATATATATAAAATTGAACCATAAATTTTACGTAGCACTTTTTGATAAAAGTGTTTAAAAATAAATTTTCACTTCATGCGGTATTTATACGTAGAATGTTTTTTTTTTTTTTACACTGCTGTCTATTTCAAAATAGTTATTGAAATAATTATAGTTGATAAAATTATAAATTTGCCAGAATCTCTGACTTTGACTCTTAATATTTTTTTTTACCCTCTTTATTTTAAACAGTTACAATTACTAGCACTTTTTCATAAGAATGTTTAAAAAAATCACATTTCTCATTATGTGGTGTTTGTGTGCAGTTTTTTATTTTAATTATACTATTAAATTTATACTATTTTAAGGGGGAAAAGTTACAAAAAT
>NW_026606875.1:67500-195000 GCF_029890125.1 Rhinichthys klamathensis goyatoka
TCCTGTCTCTGGTGCAGCGTCAGGGCAGCTGGAGGAACATGTGAGGAACCAGTGTGTGTGTGTGTGTGTGTGTGAGAGTGTGTGTGTGTGTGTGAGTGTGTGTGTGTGTGTGTGTGTGTGTGTGTGAGTGTGTTTGTCTCTGGTGCAGCGTCAGGGCAGCTGGAGGAACGTGTGAGGAACCAGTGTGTGTGTGTGTGTGTGTGTGTGTGTGAGAGAGAGAGTGAGTGTGTGTGTGTGTTTGTGTTTGTGTGTGTGTCTCTGGTGCAGCGTCTGGGCAGCTGGAGGAACATGTGAGGAACCAGTGTGTGTGTGTGTGTGTGTGTATGTATGTGTGTGTGTGTGTGTGTGTTCTGCTGATGTGTGTTAACGAGTGTTCTCCTGATGTGTGTGTGTGTGTGTTCTGCTGATGTGTGTTAACGAGTGTGTTCTCCTGATGTGTGTGTGTGTGTGTGTGTTCTGCTGATGTGTGTTAACGAGTGTTCTCCTGATGTGTGTGAGTGTGTGTGTGCTCTGCTGATGTGTGTTAACGAGTGTTCTCCTGATGTGTGTGTGTGTGTGTGTTCTGCTGATGTGTGTTAACGAGTGTGTTCTCCTGATGTGTGTGTGTGTGTGTGTGTGTGTTCTGCTGATGTGTGTTAACGAGTGTGTTCTCCTGATGTGTGTGTGTGTGTGTGTGTGTGTGTGTGTGTTCTGCTGATGTGTGTTAACGAGTGTGTTCTCCTGATGTGTGTGTGTGTGTGTGTGTGTGTGTGTTCTGCTGATGTGTGTTAACGAGTGTGTTCTCCTGATGTGTGTGTGTGTGTGTGTTCTGCTGATGTGTGTTAACGAGTGTGTTCTCCTGATGTGTGTGTGTGTGTGTGTGTGTGTGTGTTCTGCTGATGTGTGTTAACGAGTGTGTTCTCCTGATGTGTGTGTGTGTGTGTGTGTGTGTGTGTGTGTGTGTGTGTGTGTGTGTGTGTGTGTGTTCTGCTGATGTGTGTGTGTTCTGCTGATGTGTGTGTGTTCTGCTGATGCGTGTTAACGAGTGTGTTCTCCTGATGTGTGTGTGTGTGTGTGTGTGTGTGTGCTGCAGAGTGAAGCCCTTGTATCTGAACAGCGGCGCCTACAGTTTCACCGCGTTCGGGGGAGTTCCTGCCATGCAGCTGCACTTCAACGAGGTAATAATGCTTTTCCATTTAGAGTCTATTAAAGTTGGTCAGAATTGGTTATTCTGGTTTAAATTATTGTCCAGAGCTGCCGAAGAGTCACATGACACCGGTTACTTTTCCTGTTCCCCTGTTTCTTGAGCATAACATCATCATATGTGTCCCTGGATCACAAATCTCGAGTCGCACGGGTGTATCTGTGGCAATAGCCAACAATACATTATATGGGTCAAAATGTATGCCAAAATCATTAGGATATTAAGTAAAGATCATATTCCATGAAGATATTTTGTAAATTTACTGTAAGTGTAAATATATCATATTTATTTTTGTGAGTGAGTGCAGCACAATCAAGGACTTCATTTGAACAACTTTAAAGGCGATTTTCTCAATGTTTTGATTTTTTGCACCGTCAGATTCCAGATTTTAAAATATTGTCCTATCCAAACAAACCATACATCAATGGAAAGCTTTCAGATGATATATAAATCTCAATTTTGAGAAAATTTACCCTTAGACTGGTTTTGTGGTCCAGGGTTATTATATTAGAGTGATTTCTGGAGGATCATGTGACACTGAAGACTGGAGTAATGATGCTGAGAATTCAGCTTTGATCACAGGAATAAATTACACTTTACTGTATATTCACATAGAAAACAGCTGATTTACACTGGAGTAATATTACACTGTTTTACTGTATTTTTAATCAGACAAATGCAGAAGAGACTTAAAGATCATGCTGATATCGATGCTAGCATTGATCCTCATAGCATGCTGGTGTCCTGAACATGAGTGGTGTGTGTGTGTGTTCAGGACGCGCGCTCGTACCCGTTCGTGAACACTCATCTGGACAGCGTGGGGCGTCTGCAGGAGCTTCTGCAGGGTCGTCTGGACTCAGTGGGTCGAGCCGTCGCTGAGCTCGTGGGTCTGATGGCGCTGAAGCTTTCCCACGATCACATTCTCCCGCTGGACATCACGTGTTACAGCAGCTCCGCTCAGCAACTCAGCGCTACGCTAAACCAGCACGCCGCGCAGCTACAGGTGCCAGAACACACACACTCATACACACGCTAAACCAGCACGCCGCGCAGCTACAGGTGCCAGAACACACACACTCATATATAGGCTAAACCGGCACGCCGCGCATCTACAGGTGCCAGAACACACACACTCATATATACGCTAAACCGGCACGCCGCGCAGCTACAGGTGCCAGAACACACACACTCATATACACGCTAAACCGGCACGCCGCGCAGCTACAGGTGCCAGAACACACACACTCATATACACGCTAAACCAGCACGCCGCGCAGCTACAGGTGCCAGAACACACACACTCATACACACGCTAAACCAGCACGCCGCGCAGCTACAGGTGCCAGAACACACACACTCATACGCTAAACCAGCACGCCGCGCAGCTACAGGTGCCAGAACACACACACTCATACGCTAAACCAGCACGCCGCGCAGCTACAGGTGCCAGAACACACACACTCATACGCTAAACCGGCACGCCGCGCAGCTACAGGTGCCAGAACACACACACTCATACGCTAAACAAGCACGCCGCGCAGCTACAGGTGCCAGAACACACACACTCATACGCTAAACCAGCACGCCGCGCAGCTACAGGTGCCAGAACACACACACTCATATATACGCTAAACCAGCACGCCGCGCAGCTACAGGTGCCAGAACACACACACTCATACGCTAAACCAGCACGCCGCGCAGCTACAGGTGCCAGAACACACACACTCATATATACGCTAAACCGGCATGCCGCGCATCTACAGGTGCCAGAACACACACACTCATATATACACTAAACCGGCACGCCGCGCATCTACAGGTGCCAGAACACACACACTCATACGCTAAACCAGCACGCCGCGCAGCTACAGGTGCCAGAACACACACACTCATATATACGCTAAACCAGCACGCCGCGCAGCTACAGGTGCCAGAACACACACACTCATATATACGCTAAACCAGCACGCCGCGCATCTACAGGTGCCAGAACACACACACTCATACGCTAAACCAGCACGCCGCGCAGCTACTGGTGCCAGAACACACACACTCATACGCTAAACCGGCACGCCGCGCAGCTACAGGTGCCAGAACACACACACTCATACGCTAAACCGGCACGCCGCGCATCTACAGGTGCCAGAACACACACACTCATACGCTAAACTGGCACGCCGCGCATCTACAGGTGCCAGAACACACACACTCATATACACGCTAAACCAGCACGCCGCGCAGCTACAGGTGCCAGAACACACACACTCATACACACGCTAAACCAGCACGCCGCGCAGCTACAGGTGCCAGAACACACACACTCATATATACGCTAAACCGGCACGCCGCGCAGCTACAGGTGCCAGAACACACACACTCATACACACGCTAAACCGGCACGCCGCGCAGCTACAGGTGCCAGAACACACACACTCATATATACGCTAAACCAGCACGCCGCGCAGCTACAGGTGCCAGAACACACACACTCATATATACGCTAAACCGGCACGCCACGCATCTACAGGTGCCAGAACACACACACTCATATATACGCTAAACCGGCACGCCGCGCAGCTACAGGTGCCAGAACACACACACTCATATACACGCTAAACCAGCACGCCACGCATCTACAGGTGCCAGAACACACACTCTCATACGCTAAACCAGCATGCCGCGCAGCTACAGGTGCCAGAACACACACACTCATATACACGCTAAACCAGCACGCCACGCATCTACAGGTGCCAGAACACACACACTCATACGCTAAACCAGCACGCCGCGCAGCTACAGGTGCCAGAACACACACACTCATACGCTAAATCATCACGCCGCGCAGCTACAGGTGCCAGAACACACACACTCATATATACGCTAAACCAGCACGCCGCGCAGCTACAGGTGCCAGAACACACACACTCATACGCTAAACCATCACGCCGCGCATCTACAGGTGCCAGAACACACACACTCATACGCTAAACCAGCACGCCGCGCAGCTACAGGTGCCAGAACACACACACTCATACGCTAAACCAGCACGCCGCGCAGCTACAGGTGCCAGAACACACACACTCATATACACGCTAAACCGGCACGCCGCGCATCTACAGGTGCCAGAACACACACACTCATATATACGCTAAACCGGCACGCCGCGCAGCTACAGGTGCCAGAACACACACACTCATATATACGCTAAACCAGCACGCCGCGCAGCTACACGTGCCAGAACACACACACTCATACGCTAAACCATCACGCCGCGCAGCTACAGGTGCCAGAACACACACACTCATACGCTAAACCAGCACGCCGCGCAGCTACAGGTGCCAGAACACACACACTCATACGCTAAACCAGCACGCCGCGCAGCTACAGGTGCCAGAACACACACACTCATATACACGCTAAACCGGCACGCCGCGCATCTACAGGTGCCAGAACACACACACTCATATATACGCTAAACCGGCACGCCGCGCAGCTACAGGTGCCAGAACACACACACTCATATATACGCTAAACCAGCACGCCGCGCAGCTACAGGTGCCAGAACACACACACTCATACACACGCTAAACCAGCACGCCGCGCAGCTACAGGTGCCAGAACACACACACTCATATATACGCTAAACCAGCACGCCGCGCATCTACAGGTGCCAGAACACACACACTCATATATACGCTAAATCATCACGCCGCGCAGCTACAGGTGCCAGAACACACACACTCATATATACGCTAAACCAGCACGCCGCGCAGCTACAGGTGCCAGAACACACACACTCATACGCTAAACCAGCACGCCGCGCAGCTACAGGTGCCAGAACACACACACTCATACGCTAAACCAGCACGCCGCGCATCTACAGGTGCCAGAACACACACACTCATATATACGCTAAACCAGCACGCCGCGCAGCTACAGGTGCCAGAACACACACACTCATACGCTAAACCAGCACGCCGCGCAGCTACAGGTGCCAGAACACACACACTCATACGCTAAACCAGCACGCCGCGCATCTACAGGTGCCAGAACACACACTCTCATACGCTAAACCAGCACGCCGCGCTGCTACAGGTGCCAGAACACACACACTCATACGCTAAACCAGCACGCCGCGCAGCTACAGGTGCCAGAACACACACACTCATATATACGCTGAACCGGCACGCCGCGCAGCTACAGGTGCCAGAACACACACACTCATACACACGCTAAACCGGCACGCCGCGCAGCTACAGGTGCCAGAACACACACACTCATATATACGCTAAACCAGCACGCCGCGCAGCTACAGGTGCCAGAACACACACACTCATACACACGCTAAACCAGCACGCCGCGCAGCTACAGGTGCCAGAACACACACACTCATACACACGCTAAACCGGCACGCCGCGCAGCTACAGGTGCCAGAACACACACACTCATATATACGCTAAACCAGCACGCCGCGCAGCTACAGGTGCCAGAACACACACACTCATACACACGCTAAACCAGCACGCCGCGCAGCTACAGGTGCCAGAACACACACACTCATACGCTAAACCGGCACGCCGCGCAGCTACAGGTGCCAGAACACACACACTCATATACGCTAAACCGGCACGCCGCGCATCTACAGGTGCCAGAACACACACACTCATATATACGCTAAACCGGCACGCCGCGCAGCTACAGGTGCCAGAACACACACACTCATATATACGCTAAACCAGCACGCCGCGCAGCTACAGGTGCCAGAACACACACACTCATACGCTAAACCAGCACGCCGCGCAGCTACAGGTGCCAGAACACACACACTCATATATACGCTAAACCAGCACGCCGCGCAGCTACAGGTGCCAGAACACACACACTCATATATACGCTAAACCAGCACGCCGCGCAGCTACAGGTGCCAGAACACACACACTCATACGCTAAACCAGCACGCCGCGCAGCTACAGGTGCCAGAACACACACACTCATATATACGCTAAAAACATCAATTGTACAGTATTTTACAGTAAAATTTCAGTTTTCACCCTGTACGTTAAGGTAACTTACTGTAACATTTTTACAGTATTACACACATGTTTACAGTGAGCACACATCACACACTTGTGTAAGCCTCATGCTGAAGTGAGCGCGCACTAAAGCGTCAGTATGTCAGCTGATCCGCCTCTGTGTCGCCAGTCTCGAGGTTTGTCTGCGCAGTGGGTCTTCAGCGCTCGAGGGGACTTCAGCAGAGCGGCCAAGAACCTGCAGGAGGCCATCAAGAACAGCGACGTCCAGGACGAGAGGCTGGCCCGGCTCTACAACACACGCATCATGAGGGTGAACACACACCACATGCACTGGAAAACAGTAGTTTACTCCCGAGACCCAGAAAAAAAAAAGTATTTTTTTGCGCCATTACATTGTTTAGAGCATACACCTTTATTTTCTAAAAATAACATTTTTTTTTTAAATAAATTATATTTTATTCATATGTTATGCTATGTCCTCTGTAGAGGACACCAGGTCTCAATTTAAAAAATAAATAAATAAAAAGACATTAAAGGAGCTGTATGTAAGATTGTGGCCAAAACTGGTACTGCAATCACTTTCAAATTACTGTAGAGCAGTGTATCCCCTCCCCCTCCCCCCTGACTCGAGGTTGCCAGATAGGCTGCAGGATCCAGCAGGAAAGTAGGCTGCTACAAGGACCTTTCAACTAGAGCAGAGCTGGCAACCCGGATGCCGAAACACTACTGACTTCGTGATTGGTAGATAGGTGGAGGGTGGGGCTTCAGGCCAAAACACAAGATGACAACATCAACATCAGTTGAGGGCTGCAACTGCACTTTTTAAATGACAATATCGTGGCCGTACTATTGTTGTCAGTGATTTAAGTATTTGAAATGAACATGATTTATTAATGTCTAGAGACACATAAGGGCCATTTTATGATTAATTGAAATACATTTCTTACATACAGCTCCTTTAATAAGCTTTAAATAAAAAGACATTAATAGACATTAAAAACAAATCACCATTACATTTTTAGGTTTCAGGGTTTTATATACCAAACTTTGTATAAAGATGATTCTCAACTATGTTATGAAAGATATAACAAAATGATTTGATATACCATTTTTGCTTTATGCAATATGTGTGTAAAATGGCCACAAACAGGTTTTCCCATTTTATACAATGTATTAATGTATACATAAAACATAATTTGCATACTAATGTGTTCTGAGGGCAACATGTAATAAAAAATAAGCATAATAATGGGAGTAGTAATTGGCAAGATTTTCATAATAATATCTAATATTTCATAGGAAAGTTGAAATATAATTTCTTTCCCTGTCCACTTGTTGTGTCTCCTGATAAACATGATGTAAGTCCTGGTGTCTCTACAGTGGACATGTGTGAAATCAATGTTTTGTTTCGTAACAGAAAGTCATATATTGATTTGAAACCCCATAAGATGTTTATTTATGACAACCAATTTAAAAATGTATCCGATTTAAATGATAATTACAAAATATGATCATATTTCCATTAGAATGTTATGACATGCTTTATGTATGATGATGTCAGAGAAATTCACTAAAATATAATAAATAAAAAATGCTTTTCTTACTTAGTATTTTTGTCTTGTTTCCAATCCAAATATCAAAAAATTCTTAAATCAAGATGCATTTACTAGATGAGTAAAATAACATCAGATATTATGTCCTGTTTTCCGGGGGAATTAATCAAAATTAAGTGAGTTGATGCTTAAAACAAGCAAAATTATCTGGTACTACGCCCAAACAAAATCTTACCGAAAGCTTATTTTTTGAGATATCAACCTAAAATTTGAATCACAACTTGTTCAGATTTTTGACTTTGATTTTTTTTTTTTCAGTTTTAGAGTCGCCCAGGTTTTGAAAATATATATTTTCTATAAAATATGAATAATTAAATTTTTTACATTGTACATTTTCATAAACTTCTATAACTTTTTTTCTGTTTCACTTTCTTAATTTATTTCACTTCTACAAAAATCTGCCAAATGTCTTCTTTAAAACGAGACCAATCTTACGTCTATATTCCAAAGCATTCTTGAATTACAACCATTTAAGTTTGAAATGTGCATTTTCATGTACAGTATATTCAAAAAAAGGGGGGTGACACTTAAAGGGTTAAAAAAGCAAAATTATCTGCCGATGGGGTGAGAAAAATAATCATAATTCAAACACAAACAACATTATTTTTCTGACCCCATCGGCAGATAATTTTGCTTTTTTTAAGCAAAAATTCACTTAATTTTTATTTATTCCCCCGGAAAACAGGTCATAATATCTTATGTCATTTTACTATTTTAGTAAATGCATCTTGATGTAAGAAATGTTTGATATGTGGACTGGAAACAAGACAAAAATAAATATGCCGTGCAAAAGTCACTGTAGTGACGCGGACTCAAACACTGTTTATTGCACACAGGTGGAATACTACTTCCTGTCGCAGTACGTGTCTGTGGTGGAGACGCCGTTCCGTCACGTGTTCCACGGGCGCGGCGATCACACTCTGAGCGCGCTAGCGGAGCATCTCTCGCTCCTGCGCTCGGACCCGCAGATGTTCGACGAGACCCGTTTCCGCCGCCAGCTGGCGCTCTTCACCTGGACACTACAGGGCGCTGCTAACGCGCTTAGCGGAGACGTCTGGAACATAGACAACCCTCTCTAGAGCTCCACGTGAGCGTTAGTGTTAGCGTTAGCATTTATTTATCCAGCCGACCCAGAACAGTCTAATTTCAGGGATATTCTACAACGCTTAACATGGCTTAAAGGTGACACATTATGCCCTTGCCTCATTTAGTATACGCGGTTCTATGAATATGCAGATGAGCCCCGCCTCCACTCACTCGCTCAGCTCAGAGATCCACTGGTTGACGATCACACGCTGATCTGATTGGTTACAAGGTCGTTTGTGACGTCAGAAACACCAGCGATTTCAAACCGTGTTTTTGAGACTGTCTTTGGTTCACTGCAGTTTTAAGGAGGAAATACTTACGACTTATGAATTTACACGTGGTTTGTATTAAAGCGTATTAATAACACCACATAGACACATAAACAACATTAAACGCTGGATTTACACCACAGGGAGACTTTAGGTTTATGATAATTTTAAGATATGTATATGAATTAGCTTACTCAAATATTTTAAGTTGAGAGCAATTAAAATGAGTACAAAATAAAAATCTTTGAATATCTTAACTTGATGTAACTGATTACCTCACACTTATTTGGGTCAACAGTAATACAAGTGGAAAGACAATAATTGTACGTTATGCGTTTTCTCCCCCTTAGAAACAGGCTGAATGTAGCAGGACACAAGAACACATTTAGTTTAATATAAACTATATAAACAGACAAGAGCCCAGAATATAAACGCAAAGCGCTAAATTTGCACGTTTAGCATTTTTTTCACAGGAAGAAAAGACATTAATGCCTCATTACGCTGATATTAAGACCAAATTCGATAAATAGCTTATTAATAAAACATACAAAGTACAAGCAAAGCACAAAGTTCAACGTTTAGCGTTTTAGAATATGCCGAATTTGACTGCATCGCTTCTGGTTCAGAGAGTATTTTCATATCTGCTCAACAACTGTGATTTACTAATGTGTTATTTTTCGTCTCTTCCGGTGATCTTCTCAGTTTATCTAAGCGGCCACTGGATATCTCCTCGTAATTTACTTTGTTAATTAACAGTTATGATTGAGAAGAGATTATTTTTTATTACCGTGATAATGAGACTCTTATGAATGTGAGCGGTAATTATCGGGAGCAGTGACTCTCATAATTATGACAGTCATACTGTCGTCCAATCAAGAAGCAGCATCTGCTTTCAATCAACTCTATGATGTCACATGACCCCGCCCTCAGGCTGTGACATCATTGTTGTCACGCCATGTCGTCATTACCGTACTTTTGATATTTCAACTTGTAAAAAGCAAAGGGATTTACAACATATGCTGTATAGTGCATTTCAATAAAAATGTTTTTTCTCTCTCAAATACCAGTTTTTTTTTCTTCTCAAAAACATACAACATCTTCAAAGGAATACATGGTTGTGCCACTATTGCTGTGACTAACAGGCATATTTGCGGGTTTTGACCAAAACAAACGGACCAAACTTCAACTTTGAGAGAAGTTATAGTTTAATTATAAATTCTTAAAGTAGTCTCAATGTATTTTATAATGAACACAAAACCAGAGAGCAATCTGATGAAACGAGGCGCATGCGCAAACAACTTTGAGCAGCGCGGGAGTGCGCGCAGAGAGAGGGAGAGTTTCTAAGGTAAGACCAAGACACGTTTAATTCATGACAAATTAAATCAATATTAATTTAGTCAAAACATGTCTAATTTAATTTTAAAATAGTGATGTTTTGAATAAAGTGATGTTTTGAATAAATAAATATGTTTTAACTCTAAATAAACGTCATTTGTCATGTAACAGCCGTTAAAACATTCAGGGTAATGGTGTGGTGAACTTAAATATTTTTCTTTGTGGCTCAAATACCAGTTTTATTGATTTTTCAAACATATCTACAACATCATCAGAGGAATAAACTGCAGCCATTTGCTGGTTTTTACCTAAACGAACGGACCAAACTGCAACTATGAAAGACGTTTAGCTGTAAATTCCTAAAGTAATATCAGCGTATTTTAGTCAAAATAAACACAAAACAAGTCTGATGAAACGTTTTATTTAAATTAAAAAAGAAACCGTTTGAACGGGCGCACAAGGCGCATGCGCAAACAGCGCCTTATGAGCACGCAAGGAGAAGCTTCTGAGGTAAGAAATGTTTGCTTCACGCTTAATTAAACTAGAACTTTTATATAATCAAATAATACTTAATTTGGTTTTAAATTAATGAAGTTTTGGATAAAGAACATTATTATGAAATAGCCGTTAAAATATCACCGTAGTGCCGTGTTTAATTTCTGACAGGAATGAAAACGAGGGTGAGGGAAAGGTTCAGTTTGTTCAACGCGGTAATTGTGGAGCTAAACTTTCATTAGACAAAATGTCTATAAAACAGTTTTGAAAGTTGTGAGTTTTGAAAATTAAATGTGATATTAGACCATTGTACTGTGTGTGAATGTCCACAGCCTCGTTTTCATCCGCATAAAAATGAATATGACTAATGGTGCGTTCACACCGGACGCGAATAGCGCGTCAGGCGCGAGTGATTTCAATGTTAAGTCAATGCAAAGACGCGTTACGCGCGTAAAAAATTCCTGCGGCGCGAATGAGGCGTAGAGCGCGGCGCGGTAGACGCGAATACTCCTCATTCGCGCGTCAAGTTCGCGCGAATGCCGCGAATTGAGCGTCTGGCGCGTTAAGCGCGTTACGCGCGAATGATTTAGTTAGTGCTATTTGTGCATTCACGCGTTTGACGCGAATTCGCGTCTGCCGCCCGAGTTGAAAAATCTGAACTTCTGCGTCAATTCGCGCCGCGTTAACCAATCAGGAGCCTAGCTGCTTGCTGCTGTCACGTGGTGAAGTATCTGGATGCTTCAATAAATTATTTTGTAATATATGACTGTGGTTCTAATGCACAACAAAGCAAATATTTTATCACATAAAACTTGATTTCAATATATGAGACATATTCATTTTGTATTGAATGCTATTTATTCCATATCTAGATTATATGAAATATTATTATAATGTAAAGACAACCAACATATAAGTTAGTGTCTGGACAGTGATGTGTGAGAGAGAGAAAAAAATCACAGGACAGATTAATCACTTTTGGAGGCTGGCTTCGTTTATTATCAAAACAAAAATAAATGACAGATTAGGTGGATGCGGGCGAGGATGAACCTCGCGCCGGACTGTAGAGCGCGGGCTCGACAGGCATAGCTAGACCACTCGAGGCCGAGGGCTTATACGGCCTACGCTGTCCTCGTCAGCGTCCTCACCATTAGGTCCACCAAACCTAGCTCCTGGAGCAAATTGTGAAACTCTTGAAACCCTCCGGAGGTTCTGGTGGACCCGAGTACAGCGACGATGTCCCCTACGCAGCTGTTTCTGCTCTCCAGAGCATATACGAGCGGTGACTCTCTCGAATAATGCTAATGCTAATGCTCGATAAACATCTAAAAAGATGGCCGCCAACGGGTTTCGAAACTTTCGCCTCCGGATTTCGCCTCTGACGCGCGTAAATTTCGCTTCAAACTTTTGTTGTTACGCGCGTCAATTTCGCCATTGACACGCGAATTAACACAAAGTGGTCAAGCGTCAAACCAGACGCGGTAGACGCGAATTTGACGCGCTATTCGCGTCCGGTGTGAACGCACAGTAATAAGGTCTATTTAAACGGTATGCGAAAAATATATTACATTGAAAGTAATAAATAAATAAAAAACACAATGACAAAGTGAATATTAAATTATAATTTCAGTTTATTCGTTGTAATCTGTAATATCTTTTAAAATATCTTGTAAAATTGTAGTTTATTTACACTTGACATTTTAGTTATTTCCATGTGGTTCTTTTTTTCATCAGATTCATGAGGTGAGTATGAATTATTTCTTACAGTCTGTATTTACATGCGAGTTGAATATGAAATTGCAATAATTTTCTTCTTTGACTCCAGGATCAGCGATCATGATCTTCTTCACGGTGGCCGTGTCCTTCATGATGTCTTCCTGTGAGAGCTTCGCCCATCATGATGTCATATCCTGTGGGAGAGACGAGAAGGATTCGATTTTGAGGTCGCAGCGCTATGTTAGTGTTATTGTAATATTGTTACAGTAATATTTCAGTTATTTTCAGCTGAGTCAGCACAGACGTTCAGTTGAAAACGAGCCAGAATATTCCTGTATGAAATTATTACACGAGTGACTGACGTCTGTCGATGAAATCTTCCCAGTCGCGGGTTCTTCATCTCCGTTGGTCTCATGTTCACTCTCTTCATCACCACCGTCACTTTCATCACTATCTCCTTCCTCACTGCCATATTCCTCCTCCTCTTCCTCATTATATCCTCTCTTTTGTTCTTCATTCTCGCTCTCTCCATCTCCCTCTTCCTCATCATCTTCCTTCGCTTTATTTTCCTCATTTTCTGTGCCTCCCTCCTCTTCTCCCTCTTCCTCGTTTTCTTTCACTCCTTCTTCCCCCTCTCCATTTCCTCCTTCATCTTCTCCTTCCTCTTTATTTCCTTCTTCCTCTTCCTCATCTCCGTTTTCTTCTTCATCTTCATCTCCTTCCTCTTCCTCATCTTCTCCTCCTTCCTCATCTTCTTCTCCTCCTTCCTCTTCCTCATTTCCTCCATCCTCTTCATCCTCTGCTTTCTTCTCTTCGTCGCTGTTTCCCTCGGAGTCGCTCTGAAAACCATCAGAAACTCAGACTTGTGCGATGATTTAATTCAAATCTACACTTAAAAAAACCCTAAATTTATGATTTATGTATTTAAATTGCATGTAGAATTTCCATTTATTTAGATTACAGTTTTAACATAAACAAACAAATTAAACTTATTCATATTTGTCAGTCATACATCAATGAAAGGTCAGATTTCTACACTCAAAAAAAACGGCATAGTTTATTAACTATTTGCATTGTATTGTGAAAAGTGCTATACAAATAAATGTGAATTGAATTGATTTGATTGAATTGATTGCATTTTCAAAATGTTTTTATCCAAATTCCTTCAAATCAGCATAACCTATTCAATTTATTACGTTTAAAAAGTATAAACATGGTTAAAAAATATGATTCCCTTCGGAGCAATCAATATTCAGTTTGTTACAAATGTATGAGATTGAAACATATTGGATTTATTGATGATGAATATATAAAGCTGGTTATTGTGTATTTAAAACACATTCAGTTTATTAATACTATTACAGAAATCTGACCTGTGTCATTTGTATATGACTAAGAAATTCACATCACTTTAAGTTAATAGTTTTTGCTGAAACTGTGAAAACTAATTTATATTAATTTCAAATACTTTTGTTTTTAATTTAGGCCTAAATATTTTCCTAGTGAAATGTTGACAGGTTTGCATGATGGTTAGTGTTCATATCACTAACTTAGTGTGAAAACACTCAACATTTCTCTCTCTCTGTGTGTGTGTGTATGTGTGTGTTTCGTACCCCGTCGTCTTCTGAACTCTCTGATCGTGTTACTCTCCGTCGCTGCATCTAATTAGTTGTATCATGAGAAAAATTGTTTATTTAGCAACACATCCTGATTTTCCCTTCAAATATTAATAATATAACAGTAAAGACAAATGTATAGGGTGAATCTCACACAAAAATATCTGTCATGTTTCATATCTGTCAACATATAAAATATGTTTCACCACTTTTATTGACATTGACACTATTATTTTTACTGTGAGTGGAAAAAATAAATAAATTAAATGTAAATAATCCTGTCCAGAGACAATGATTTTAAGTGTAAAAGACAACAAAATTTACCATAATTTATACTGTTTTTGTTCATTACAGTAATGAGAATTTAAAAAAGCAAATGTGCTTAATTGTAATGAAAACAATGCTTGGTTTTTATTTTTTTCAGGTGAAATATAACCTGAGCATTTCTTGACAGTTTTTGTGAGATTCACCCGTTGTTTTGTGAACTGAAGATAAAGTATTTCTGATATTAAATTCAAACAGCAAATAATTTCCTGGAAGAAACTAAAATGGGCGAAAACACTTACAGGCAGCGCGTGTCCGAAGACCAGAAGACACAAAACCAGAAAAGCGATCTTCATCCTTAATGTCACTGTGCGAACAACGAAAGCAATCAATGATGCATCTTCAGTTGCAGGAACAACACAGTAAATCAGGAGATTCAGTCTTACCTGTGATCGAGCTCGTGAAGCTGAAGCGAGGAGTTAGTGAAACACAGAAGAGTGAGCTGATGTTTCTCTACGGATCTCCTCAAACACACAGCATTTAAACAAGCGTCCCGACATGCTGAACCAATCAGGAGAGCGCGGGGGCCGTT
This sequence comes from Rhinichthys klamathensis goyatoka, assembly GCF_029890125.1. Classification (NCBI taxonomy): domain Eukaryota; kingdom Metazoa; phylum Chordata; class Actinopteri; order Cypriniformes; family Leuciscidae; genus Rhinichthys; species Rhinichthys klamathensis. The sequence continues at coordinate 82,703 of NW_026606875.1, forward strand.
GGGCGAGACGCTGCGTGATTTAATGAAAATAACGGAGCCGCTATAAACATCTATTTGTGTAGCAGTGAGCGTCACCACTGGCTTTGAAATGGGAGACACGAGTGTGTGTGTGTGTGTATCTTTGTACCTAGTTAAACATGTTTTGGGGAAATATTTGTACCCAGAAGTAAGCTAAACCTGACGAACGCTTCTTTTGGGGATGGCTTTGTTTGTAAAAGCAACACAGACACAGTACAGTTTAAAAAAAATATGTAAAAATTAGGGCTGAAATTATTATTATTTTTTTTATGTGGTCGATTCTGAAATGTTGTTTATATAGTAGAAGAGAGGGAAGGAATACAAATAGTTTTATAATATCAATACCAACACCACCATCCCTACCACCACCATCACCAACAACAATAAATAACAATAATATGCAGCTTTACATATATAAAAAAGGAAAAGAAGTATAGCCTATAGAACATAACATATATATATATATATATGAGGAGCTCTTTTCCAAAATGCGATAAACGCCATTTAAAAAAAAATTAGTTTGTCATGTCATTTTGCTGTGTTCTGAACCTATTCACTGCTCTATCAATGTTTCATGCCAAATCGATATATTTCCTTGTTTAAAATGTACTGCAAGATGCAGTTCTTTTTCAAACCGCGATAAGCGCCAAACCTATTTTTAGCCTAAACGCGATAAATCCTCTCTCGACAAATCAGAATTCAGTGAGCGTTCTACGCAATCCAACATCGGCGCGCTGAACAGAGGTTTGTTTATGTTCATTCATTCCTCAAAATGAGTGCTTTAAACGGTGAACGGCTTTTAACACTTTTGATGGCCTTGATGAGCCAGTGAGACCTACACCTGGGGTAGATGCTGCTGCCAAAGGTTTCTGTTTATAATTTCTGCCAAAAATGGCATTCGACAATCAAGAAGCAAAAGTCGAATTTTTTTTCCGAAATTTTTATTTTATTTTTATTAATCAACTGTTTTCTGTGTGTCAGTGTCTGCAAAGACGAAATTGACGATCAGCATCTCTGTAGTGAACGTGCCTAGAGAGAAATGCATGTAATGGATTACATAATCAGAGAGTATGCTATTTATTTTCGTTTTTAATTGTTTCGTTTAAAGACATTTCAAGCTTTCTATATAGATATATTTCTCATGACTCTGTGAGGCATACGCTGAATTTCGGTTAATTTATGATGAGATGCGCTCCTGTTCACGTGCAATGCAAGTGACCACGCCGGCGCCTCCATGTCATGATTATATTGTCTATTTGCTTCTTATTTATTAAATCCAGGCAATTGGTTGATGAAAAAATTATTAAAATTAAGATACAATTTATACAAAACGAAATTCACTTTAAAGAAACGCTTTCTACAAAGCAAAACTTAATTAAGTGGCCAAAATCATCCATTTTTGGATTTTTCTTTTGTGGATTTATAGCGTTTAAAAAAAAATTTACTTTGAATTTATCATCAACAATATTGTTGTTTGATTTAATAATCATTGTTCAACATGTACAGACTGAGGGGAAATTTTTGTTTAACAGGCTAAATTGAATATTCACAAAATGTGTGGGTCTAGGTAAAAAAATTAATTTTCCAGAAAACTATTGAAATGGATTTATCGCGTTTTGGAAGAGAGCTCCTCATATATACACACATATACATACATAAAAGACCTCAATCCACAAATAATTGTAGAATGATGTATTCAATAATACTCAGAACTTATTTATTATATAAATAATTTGTATTTATGCATATTGAACTTTCTTATTATTAATCCATTTAATATACCAAAGAACTTAATTGAGGCATAAACTCCCTAGCTAGTTTTAATCAATATTTAAGGATGAGAACATTTTATTAAATTTGTATAGTTAATAATATGGTCCCTTAATAGATGTAGCCATTGTGTAGTTGATATTTGGTATTTATTGTTCCAGTTGAGCAGTATAGTGTTTTTGGCGATAGCTAGAGATATGAGCAGAGGTTTTGAATGTTCAAAGTGAGGGTTAATTTGAGTTGATTTGATTTGATATCAATTCTCAAAAGCTACGAATCACTATTTTTTCAATATGTATTTCCACAAACATTGAACAGAATTTCTGATTGACGTTAATCGTATTACTAGTAGGGCTATGCCGGTAAATGTGTATGTGTTTTACATGAATATTATGTCACAAAGCTTTGTTTACAAATTAAATAATAGGTTAGCAATTAAATGTGACATCGCAGCCATGGAGACGTTTGGATTCGTGACGAATGTGAGTTGAGCGTGAGCCCATAAATGTAAGCTTTGTCGGCTTAGTATTGCGATCCGGTCTCCCGATTATCAGCGAATTTATCAATATTCCATTCGTTATTCCACTGGACATGGAATCTCTGGTTTCTTTTCCCAAATGTGATGCGATCTGGGAAAACCTAGCCTAGCGGCAACACATTTCATTTTTCAACCAGTGTGGTCTAGCAACTCTCCGTTGGCTTTCGAGCTGGAAAAACCAAACTCTAGTCAGGCCATTCACATCGTGTATAGAGTCGGCGGCGGGCGACAGTTGCGACGGTTCCCTGCTACTTGAAAACACAGAATGGCTTCTGCTGCGGGCGAACAGCGGTCCTTCAAATCGGCTTTGGCCGCGACTCTGGAGGACTCAGGAGTTAGGCCGTGTGTCCACCAAAGCGTTTTTCCACGCGCCTGGCGTATGTTTTCAATGGGAGCGCCGCGTTTTTAGAACGCCATGAGCGTAACGAGGCGCTGAACGTTTTTTTCACGCTGAAGCGCTGAGAGCTCTGCGTTTTTACTGGTCGCAGAGAGTTGAAGAATGTTCAACTTTGGGTAAAACGCAGCGCTCATCACTGTCACTTTTTACCCAGCCGTCCAATCACAGTGGAGGAGGGGCGGGACTTATACCACACCGAGCAACTGTCACAACATTCTTTCTGTACAACGACATCAACCAGCAGAGCTAACCGAACAAAATGGATGAAAAATAAATTTTTAGTATGAAACAAATTATCTGCGAAATCAGTTACAAGTAAACTGTGCTCCGGACATTCTGTATCATAGCAACGAAACGTCTCAACGGAAAAAACGCTGCGCTGCCAAAACGCTCTCAAGCGCCCACAGCTAGGCGTTTTCAGCAGAGAGTCTAGCGTTTTCAGCTGACTAAAAACGCTTTGGTGGACACACAGCCTTAAGCTTTTCTTTGAGAAAAGAACAAAGAACGGCACTTAAGTCATGTGTTCGTAGTTTTGCCGACCAGATACGGCAAAAGTTTAATCTATCAACTAGCTCCGCTAGGGTGCGTTTCCCGAAAGCATCGCTAACCAACTATGGTCGCAAGTTCCGTCGTTATCAGCAGTTCAACGAGTCGGTGTTTCCCGAAACCATCGTTCCAACGAACATTCGCAAACAGCATCGCAGAGGTGTGTGTTTGAGCGACAGATCGCGAGAAGCAGAGTTTCTTGTTTGCATGACATGTGGACTCAATAAATCCTTATCTTGAGCCAAATAATCAATCTGACATTCAGTGCAACCTGTGTCTTATATTTAGAATACATACAAATGTCATTTACGTCTTTTAGTTTGTCAAGAGATTTAAAGCGTCATGTTTGAAGAGTGCGCATGTGTGAACGAGCCTAACCTGCGCGTGACATCTGACGGGTTTTCCCAGATCGCATCACAAATCTTCACTCACGTCGGGGAATATAAACGTTTCTTCCTTTGGTGCGCTTTAAGAAGGCCTATTATTATCCGCGCTCTTTACTGTGGTGAAGTTCTTTTTAACACAGTTTGTGCTTGTTATTAGACTTGGTAAGGCACGTCAAGTTTATTTTGCGGGTGATTTTAGTTTCGCTTTCTCTGGCAGCGCAAAATCAAACAGCCTAAACGTCTCAAATCCGCTCTTTAGTTTTTACAACAAGTAGAAAACATGAAGATATCAGAAGAGATGGTCTTTCTGCTCGTTATCCCTCAAAGCTCAGCGTAGGCTAGCTTATATCACGTGTCCGTGTGTGGAAATATAAAACAAATGTTTTTTTTTAAATATTTAACTTTATTATATTATTTAAGTTAATATTATTTAATGATATTTATTTCAATGCTTTACAGGCTTTAGTTCATTGATGTTCATTGACGGAAGTGCTCAAATAAACACGCATGTCTGTTAGGAAATGGATGTTTGAGCCTCGTTTATTATTATTATTTTATTTAAAAATGTATTTAATTGAGGTGTGTGTGTGTATATATAGTATATATATATATAACACGCACCCCCAACCACCGCGCCACCGTCACAGCCCTAATTACTAGTCTTCTCCACTAGATGTCATCATGTCCAGTGTGTGTGACAGTGTGTGTGTGTGTGTGTGTGCGCGTGTGTGTGTGTGTGTGTGTGTGTTAGAGAAAGAGAGAGAGGTTGTGTGTGTGTGTGTGTGTGTGTGTGTGTCCAGCTGCAGATGGACTAGTTGGACACTTGTACCCCTTGTGTAAATTTAGCTTGTTTCAGGACACAGATATGAATTTTAATTATAAAGATGTTTAATATAGACATTTTAATTTCCCCTGTGAAACAATCACAGTGTTTTTGAGTCAGACTTTATTGGGCAGATTTATTTGAAAGTGAGCTCTTCAGGAAGTGTGGGCGCTTCTGATCTCACGAAGAGGAGATATTTCTTCATCACGCTCACATTTCCAGACGTGGTGAACACGCGCCTCGTGAACTCTGTACTGATGATGTTGACGTAATCTGGCGGGAGAACGCGCCAAAACACGCCACAGAAAACCGTAAAAATGTGCCGTGACCTTCATTTGCAACTCAAACACTTATTTGTATAATGAACAGTCGAGTTTTGTACAGACACATGTGTTTTGTTCAGGAAAAAAGACAAAAGAAAAAAGATATGAAACTGAAGCCTGTGTTTTATCACCCTTAATGAAGTTATTTTCAGGATTCTCAACCCTGTATTCTCTTCACTTTGGGTAGAAAAAAATGGAATATATATACTGTATATATATATGATAATGATCCTGTCTAAAGACTACGATTTTCACTATAAAATACTAATTCTGCCATAATTGTTGACTACTCTACAACTTTTTTGCTAAACAATAAACTCAATATTACAATATTGGGAATTTAAAGAGTGGATGTGCTTAATTGTAATGAAAATAATGTCTCAATGCTAAAAAAGTAACTGTTTTTAATGCAAAAAATGGGTAAAGTTGTGTAAAAAACAATTCTCCTATTTCTTTAATGTGAGAAAGATAAAACATCAGATTCACGCGAGATGACAGTCTTCTTCCAAAGCTTTATTTCTTCAGAAAGGAGTATGAATCACAACAGACAAAAAAACACTACAGAAATCCACAGATTTTCAGAAATATATTTACGTGCAGATGTTTATAAGGGTAATTATATAGCCCAAATGAATGGGTAGTTGATAAATAATTATAAATAAAAAAGGAAGTACAGTATTCAGACACTTAAGATGTCTAAATTTCTTCAAAACAAGTGGCATCTGTCCTCAAGTGATGCTCGAGCAAAACTAACACTGAATTATAGTCACTGAATTATATTATCCTTATTTTTAGTGGATCTGTGAAGTCAGTTTTCCTCAAGGTCACACATTGCTTCAGGTTTTCCAAGCAGAAATTGTCCAAGACGTTATTTCTGTTGTTTCATATTACAAACATTTTTTTGAGTGTGTTTGTGCTGCATTCTTTAAAATAAATGCCACTTGTTTTGGTATTTGCATATATAATTAAAAATCATAATTTTGGCAGCATTGCATATATTTGTAGGTCCTTTAAAGAGGTCATGACATGGATTAAAACGAAACAAAAATATTTTAGTATGTTCCTTGAGGTTCACTTACAGTAATTATTTTCAATCCTCTGTCTGAAATGATCAGTTTTTAAGGCGTGGCTCCTTTAAGGCTCGTCAGTAAACGCCCACTGTTGTGATTGGCTAACGACGTCACTGCATAGGAAACATATCAACACACACTTGCTATTGAAAACATTATCCAAATAATCCATAAGCATTATAAAACAATATAAGTCACCCAATATAAAAACAGGCCATTTTTGGAGCTTGATTAAACAAATGCAGGATATTTTAATGGTATAAAGTCCTCTTATATGTCAAAAGATCGAGGCAAATTTGATTTCTTATGTCATGACTCCTTTAACTTGTCAAAAAAGTATCTAAGGACAGTATTTTAATCACATTTTAACCTTCCCCAGTTGATTTAAATGCTTCTGCTGATGCTCTTTAGAGGTACAAATATTCCATGACGTCTTTCAATCAATATAAGATCATTACATTTATCTATTTACATTTATTCATTTAGCAGATTATATTATATATAAAAGAGGAACATCACACCCAATTTCCCAAAGAGACAAAAACATAGTGTTCGGCACGTACTACGGGACGCGGTGATGGAAAGAGAAACATGAGGTGGGTGGAAATATTATATTTAAATATATGATGATTTAAAAATTTTTAAAATATATGATTATTTTTGCAATAATTTTAAATGGAGTTTGCAGCACATATCAAGCCCACAAAAAAAGAAAATCACCATTAATGACGTTATTTTTAAGATTATCTCTTTGATTTTCATTATAAAGTTATAGGGTACTCTACAACATTTTTGCATAACAATAATGAAAATTATATTTTTCACTTTACAGTATTAAAGATTAAAGGAGTAAATGTGCTTAATTGTAACTGTTTAAATGTTCTCTTTATGCAAAATATGATTTCGGAATGGGTGAAAAACATGATAAATATGATTTTTGCACTTTCTCACATTTTCACCTGTGCACTTTTCAGATCTGTTGGAAATAATCCATAATGATGCAGACACTTGGATTGTAAGTAAACTCAGTGTGCATGTATCATATATTATTATAATGATAAAACTTGCAATTATTTTTGATGGACTTTGCAAAATATATCAAGTCCACAAAAGTAAATGTAAGTGTTAAGGACAAAATAATATGTTCTAAATTTATAAATATAAACAATAATAAGTAAATGTTTGAATCCATCACCACATGAATTGATCTCAGAAAAGTGAAGGTTATATGGACTTTAAATGGAGATAATGTGACGGCAAAGGGCTTGATTGAATCTTCATAAACCGTCACTCGACTCTCTCTCTCACTTGGTGCAGATGAAGTTGTGTGTCTCAGTTTCAGGAAGGCTGATCCAGAGCTGGTTGCTGGTCTGAATGGCTCCGGATCTCACTGTCGTAATGCAGTTCTCCTCCCCGGTGCCGTGACCCGGATCCCAGTGCTCATAGCACAGGGTCTGACCGTTGACCCAGAACCAGAGGCCGAGCACGCAGGAGTGACGGAGACCCAGCCACACGTGAGCAGTGGAGGCCATCGAGGACACGTTCTCCACCCGAAGCTGGATCTCCGGCGAGTCCACCGACACCAGGTCCATGTCTTCATCTCTGCAGTATTTCAGAGCTCCTGTCCACGTCAGATTCTGTCTGATCAGAACCAGTTTATCTGGAGCACAAACAGAAACAACAACGGTCACACTTTAGTTTAGGGTCCAAATCTCTATATTAACTAATCATTATGACTTTTACCTCAATAAACTCCTAATTACTGCTTATTAATAGTTAGTAAGGTAGTTAAGTTTAGGAATTGGGTGGATCAAGGGATGTAGAATATGATCATGCAGAATAATGCATTAATATGTGCTGATAAACAGCCAATATCCTAGTAATATGCATCCTATTAAGCACTAGTTAATAGTGAGAACTGGACCCCAAACTAAAGTGTTACCACAAAAACATTAAACATTTTTAGTTAAAATACAATCCTCCCAAAATGTTTAATTCTGTCATCATTTACTCGCACTCATGTCGTTCCAAACCCATAAGACTTTCCTTCATCTTTGAAATGCAAATTTAAATATTTTAATTCTGCGATATTTCTGTCCCTCCATTTGAAAATTCAAGTAAAAACTTAAATGATCTAGAATAGGGCTGTAACGATTCCTCGATTAAAGTCGAATACTCGATTTAAAAAAATACTCGATTGCAATTTACCCGTGTCAAGTAAATACCGTGGCAAAATACCGGAAGTGGCCATATACAGACGTGAATCCATGAACCGCATTATTACACCATTCTCTAAGGCTACGCGATCTATTTAAAACCATTTACAATCATGATATAGCATAGTGCTATCATGAAATCACAAAGGCTGTGATATGCGCAAAAATAAAACCCAAATGATTACTTCGATACTTTATTTGAACAAATAATTATTGCTTGTTATTATATATTTAGGTAACACTTTACAATAAGGTTCATTAGTTAACATTAATTAAAGCTGCAGTCCGCAGTGTTTCCTCTTTGTCGTCATCTCTGTTTGAAATCTGCAATTGCAGTTATTTCGCAGAATTATCAGCTTTACGTGAGTTGTGCCTCGACACGGCACAGCGCGGATGAACACAGTGTTTGAGGAGAGTGTGTGTGTGTCAGTCGCCGCCGGTGTGGATACTAGCGTTCACAACCACAGATTATTCTTTTTGGAAGTATGACCAACATAAGAGTTTTCACCGGAAAATGTCTGAACAAGTGACATCCACTTTTCTTCTCAACTAAGGGAAAAGAGCTTTGCAGTAAATCACGCTGATTAAATCTAACGATCGCTTATCATATCACGTCAAACTGTGCAAATTATACTTTGTTCTCAAATTGTTAATGTTCAACATCAGCATTGCGTGATGACATCTAAAGCCCTTCAGACATTATCCTGTGCTGCGTCCCAATTCGCTTACTTACACTACGCCCTAAAAGTATGTACTCTTTTTGGGAAGAGTAGGCAAGCTTTGGGACAAACTACTTCGCCATCTTTAACGGACGGCTCTGTCGCGTGCATCCTGTCACCGTAAACTGCCCTGTCAATCATCTCGTCACAGTTAAAATCCTCCATTCAATCTAATTTGATTTCCTACCGTTTCGGAGAGCACGTTCATCTGCCAGTCGTGGGTCTTTCATGCGGAGACTCTCCTCATGTGTTTGCAATTTGAATATAATGATGCATTTAAAAGGTAATGGCTAAACGTATCTTTACAAAAGTTCACAATGCTGCTGCAAATGCAATATAATGTGGACAACATTGAATAAATTAATTTTCGTCAGGTTAGATACTGACAATTAATCACTCAAACCCCTTTTATCTAAACCTCTCTACACAACCGTCGGACACGCGCGTCCTCCATGTCTGTAGTTTTTTTTAACACTTTTCACTTGTGTTTGTAGTTCTAACCGAATCCTCGTCCAACGGGCAATGGGTTGTGGGCAATATCAGCCGTTAGATTCTGCCCGGAAATAGTAGACCATGAGTGTCAAGTTGTAATCACGTATCGAATCAAAGGAAGATTTTATCAGCTGGTTCAGTGGCCAATTGTTTGGAGTTAGAAATATATAACTCGCGCTGCATATAATAGTAATTTTGCCTCAGATACAAGATTATACATTCGCTTTAACAAGCAGGTTCTTCATTACCACGGCAACCGCTTGCGTGTCATATTGAATGCGATTTTCGTGTTTAAAAAAGTAACTATACATAAGAGACGGAAATGATGCAGATAACTATACATTATTTAAGGTTATTTCTATTCGTTACGATATTGATATATGTTGTCAAGTAAGCTTCATGTTTTCCCCGTTGCGAGCGTGCGCTCCTCTAAACTGTAGCTACGGGTGCTGCACTGCTCTAGTTGACGGCTGTGCCTTCCCCCCGAGAATATCATGTTAACAACAACCCTTTAGAAAACGTAATTCCTTTGTGGATCCTCTTGATCTGCTTTCTCCATGTTTCTTTGACTAATCTCAGTGTCTCAGTCTCACGCACGCTGCACGCGAGTTAACCACGCCCACTTATTTACATGTCGCGGTATACACGGAATAAAAAAATCTGTTACGGTTGACATTTTCTACCGCGGTAACGATACCGTCATACCGCCCAGCCCTAGTGTGTACAGATGTGTGTGTACAGATGTGTGTGTGTACAGATGTGTGTGTGTACAGATGTGTGTGTGTACAGATGTGTGTGTGTACAGATGTGACATAATGACGCAAAGACATGCTCGAATCTCCCGCTGAAATCCACCAGTACCACTGGAGTTAAAAACATTATTACAAGCTTACCGCTGTGAATCGAGCTACGGCAAGCAGAGAGTGTTGAACACTGGCTGGTTATGTACTTGCTCAAACATTTATTTTGGATAATATTTAACCCAAAAAAGCTACGGACTGCAGCTTTAATGTATTAACCAACATGAACTAACAATGAACAATACATTTGTAACTATGTATTAATCTTTGTTAATGTTAGTTTCATTGTTTGTTCATGTTGATTCACAGTACATTAATGTTAACAAATACAACCTTTGATTTTAATAATGTATTAGTAAATGTTGAAATTAATATTATTAACTAAGATTAATAAATGCTGTAGAAGTATTGTTCATTCTTAGTATTGTTAACTACTGAACCATATTGTAAAGTGTTACCTATTTGTATTAAGGCTGTTGTTCACTTGGATCTATTTTTATTACCACTATTTATTTATCTGATTACTCGATTAATCGATGGAATAATCAGTAGAATACTTGATTACTAAAATAAGGTCATAAAGGCGTCATAAAATTAATCCATATAAATCGAGCGGTTTAATCCGGATTCAGATTAGGCTTTTATTTAAATCTAAAAATGATCACATTTAAACACAAATGCTTTTGTGCGTCACACGCTAGAACAGACCGGATTGGTTCTTTTGCATCATGTGATGCACGTCGAAGCTTCTGTATATGCCAGATGTGATATGTGTGTTTGTGAGGGTATAAAAGCCTAAATTAACTGGTCGTCATATAAAGTGATCGTATCTCTTCACACTCCACTCGATTCATATGGATTTGTTTTTCAACACCGTTTTGGATCTGGAAGTTGGAGGAACAGAAACCTCTCAGATTTCATTAAAAAATATCTTAATTTGTGTTTCAAGGTCGTTTGGTTTGAAATGAAATGAGGGTAAGTGAATGAAATGGATTTTTGGGTGAACTATCCACTATAATTAATAACCGAGTCAGGATCACGTGTGATCGGTATTTGCATTTGTTCAGATGATTGTGTGTGTGTGAGCGTCTTCTTACCGTCATAACACACAAAGGGATACATTTCTTTACATTCATCATCGGTCCATCGTCCTTGGTGGCCTTTGATATTAATCGCGGTGCAGACATCATCTCTGTTCTTATTGATATTGGGTTCACCAGTGAGCCAGTGTGTGAATGTGAAGCTGCTGTTATCTGACCAAACCCAGAGTCTCTTCAGACCGATCCAGGCTTTATCAGATGTAGTTAGGTTTTGTTCTATGATTTTCTTAGTCTCATTATTCTCACTCTGGTTCCTCACACTGACCAGATCTGTGTGATTCTGTCTACAATAACTCTGAGCTTCAGTCCAAGTCTTTGCCACATTTACAGGGACCCATGTTTTACTGCTGGCTTTAAAAGAGAAAGACATTTGTCTAATGAAGTGAAATATCACAGAAAGTAAATGCATAGAAAATAAGAAAATATAAGGACAAAGAAACAAGAACATAAGGACAAAAAGGACAAATCCACTAAATGCAATTATGGTTCATCATTCAAAACTAAAAGTGTTTTATTATTATTGTACATGAAAATACTCAATATGGTCTTTAATTAAGCACATATCTCTGTGTTGTGATCTTACAGCTGAACTCACCATTATAGCAGATGAATGGCCTTGTGGAACTACAGGCTTCATCATGCCATTGTCCATCAGCCTTCATCATAAAAACACAGTCTCCATCTCCTTCTGGTTGTGCTTTATATGGTGGTTGTGATTGTTGTGATGCTGGTGCCCAGTTCCTGTACTGGGACTCGTTTGCTGTGTAGAACGTGGGGTCATTCAGAGACCATATCCATGTTTTCTTCAGCCCGATCCAGACACGTCCAGGATCAGGGTTCACACTCTTTATGACCCGCTCTGCGTCGGTCTGATGTTGTGTGTCGGTGATTGTGGCCAGATCTGTGTATTTCTCTCTGCAGTGTGTCTGAGCTTCAGTCCAATTCTTTCTCTCATTCACAAAGTGATACTGACGCAAAGCGCCTGCAGACAAACTGACCACGGCTGAGAAGAGACACATTCAGATCTCAAACGATGATCTCACTGATTGATGACACACATTATCTTTCCCATTAAGGTGCAATATTTGCCACCTATAATTGATTATCTTTTTACCTTTATTTTACCTTTTTTTAACCTTATTAAACGAATGCTTCATCTTTTATGTCAAAATCTTGAATTTAAATTTATAAATTTGTTTAATAAAATATTTAAATAGTAAGTTAAATTTGAATAATTGGACTGTTACCAATCAAATAAAATCATATCAACCAAATCCAGATCTTCGCACTACAGAAGCTGCATCTGAAATGGCCTTTAGATTTATTCAGATTTTAATGCAACTGAGAGGTGAATGAATACATTTACACTGCAATTACAATCGCATAAATAATGTTATGAGATGTTTTAAATATAAAATTTGAATATAGAAATATGAAATGATGTGAAAAATTAAATTATTAAATATGAAACTAAAGTCATTGCAAGCAACTTTGGCCCTGAAACCCTATTGTAAATGTTACATTTTCCAAGGATCAGCATTCTCCCCTAAAACTAATCGGGGAGACCAAACCGTAAGTCATAGAGACTTGAAACTTTGAGGGCTGGTAGTTCTCACACCGTCTACAACATCACCACGGCTGGTCTCGATCGGCCTGACGGGGGCGCTACAGCGGGCAATAGTGTGAAATCGCTCATAACTCCTAAATCATTTGGCGTCGGCTCAAGTGTCTTATGTTGTTGGAATCCTTGTCCTTGACAGACAAAATGCCTTAGATTCGATCGTAGCCCTGGTGAAATTATTGGGTATTTTGCGAACTAGTCCTAGGTTTTTGGCCCGATCGGAACCAAACCAGTGCAGCAAGATTCTCTGGAGTCTGATTGTCAATAAATATAAAAAAAGTTGAAATTTGGATTCACGGTCTCTAAGGGCCTCCAAAATGTTCGAAGTGGGAGGAGCCACTTTTACCAAAATGGCTATAACTCGTGAAGGGAATGAGATATTTTCACCAAACTCTGCGCACTTATGTAAGACCTCAACAATATTTATATATATATATATATATATATATATATATATATATATATATATATATATATATATATATATATATATATATATATATATATATATTTTGTGTGTGAATATTGCACACCCCTTATGTACAGTATTATTTTTTATTTCTTTAGGTCTTAAAAAGCCTTAAATTTTACTTTTAAAAATGTGTTGCAGCTGTGGATGCACAAAGGTGGCTTTATTTCGAACTATTTTCATTGGCGAATTAGTGCAAAAAAAGAGAAAAATTAAAATCACTTTATATTGCCTAGGGATGCACCGATACCACTTTTTCCAGAACGAGACCGATAACGATACTTTCATTTTTTGTGCTCACCGATACCGTATAGCCGATACCTGTATTTTCACTGCATTTGTAATTTTTAAATGTATTGGTAAAGAAACCAAAAGAATATAAACCATATTAGTTGGCTTAATTAGTTCATCAAATAAATATTTCCTTCAGTTATTTTCATGCTTAATTAAGCCTGCTACAATGCATTGTATGAGCTTTTGTTACTTTTACTCTTCATTCTATTGCTCTATCATATTTTATCTTTCATTTAATAGTATAGCACATTTTTAGAGCAGCTCCAGCGGGGCTCAGTGCTGAGGATTGGGTCAGTGGTACAAATGTTTAGACACCAGTGAAATATCAATTCTTTATTCCAATTTTGATACTACAACAAAACCTACAGTAATCAATCAAATGTGAAAAAACACTGCATATTCATTACTGAATAAATTAAATATAGATGGATATTTTTGTAAAGTTACAAAAGGTTGCCTCTTTAATCAAGAGCAGTGAGTAAATTATTTGTCCTTTGTTTGATTAACATGAATCACAGCAGCAGGTTTATAAGACTGCTGCCCCTTTAAGACCCAACGCACAGACTCCATTTGAATATACTGTCTATGTTCACTTGCATTCGTCGGTATAAGCAAGAGTTGTGAAAGACAATTCAATTCAGTATTCGTGTGCTGAGACGCTGGTTTTCGGGGCGCGCGCTTTGGATGTTTGCGTTCATGGGACTTCTTGACTTGCACACTTCCTGTAATAATGTAGGGAATCACTCATTATACATAAATCAGTTAAAGGTGCCCTAGAATGTTTTTTTTAATTATTTTATAATGTTTCCTGGGTTACCCTTATAATGTTAGTATGTTTTTTAGATAAAAAATAATTATAATTTAGAAATAAATGGCATTTTTCCTAGCCTGCTTTTAGCCTCTGATTTGAACACTCTGTTTGAAGGGGCGTGTCTGCTGTGGGATTCAGTGTAACCGCGGCCACTGCTGTGATTGGCTGACATGCTTGCATATGAAAAAGCAACGCATTACATGTGAAACTCTCTCCCGAATACTTTTACTACTGCTATTATACGTTTTTACTATAACAGCTATCGAGAGACTAACGAATCGTGAGATGTTTTTAAAGTATTTAGATCTATTCCCATCACATAAAATGTTGCCGTGATGAGCATTGAGCAGACAGTGTGTTGATCGCGACAATGAAGATCTTATCATTGCAAAGCAGTTTCTGCACTCTCTCTGCTTTCCCCAATGCAAACACGATGATGTAAATACAGTAAGAGCTTCGTTGTGCAGTAACGTGCGTCATTGATTTCATAACGAGTTTGGCAAGTGTCCAGATAAACTCGCGCTGTGTGGAAAGATTGTTCTTTGATCGCTTTCTGTATATAATTTGTTCACAATTTAAATACGATTATTTTCATCCTACTAAAAGAAACGATGTGAAGCTGATATTTTAGTCACTGGCTTGACTTACTGATGCATAAACAGTATTGAACGATTTTGAGAGAAAGATTACCTGTCTGAACTTGAACAATTACACATCAGAAAGTGTTGCTTGGTAGCTCGATCCGAGGCCAGCTCTGTATTGGCCCAAGTTGAGGAAACAGCTTCGGCTGCGCAGTTCCGCCTGGCATTGAGGGCTGGCATTATGCAAATATTTGGAGGCGTACATATTAATGATCCCGACTATTGCGTCACAGTCGGTATTGTGTGGAGAACCGACCGTTTTTCAGGGGTGTTTTTCATAAACGTGAATTAAATGAGAACGCGAAAACAGTCCAGTTTGAGATTCACTCATGTCATGTCCATGCACTGAACTCTTGTTATTTGACTATAGCAAGGTAAATTCAATTTTGAATTATAGGTCAACTTTAACAGTTCATGTTTTACTTACATATACGATTTAGTTTTAATCCAAATAACACGTGCTGAGTGAACGATCAGCAATCAAGAGCATTCAACAGAAGTGCTCTCTCTCTCTCTCTCTCTCTCTCTCTCTCTCTCTCTCTTTCTCTTGTCAGTTAACATTAATAATAAGCTACATGCCTCGTTTTACTTTTTTTGCCATTGACATCCGACTGAACTACAAACTTTCCACTGAAGTCTGTGAAAAAGGGATGCACTCGGCCAGCTCGCGCGTCTGTGCTGCTGCGTGCTCAATCCACTGCGGGTTTTTCTCTTATCAGCTCGCGCACCACAGCTATGTGGTACTATATTTCGTTTAATATTCCACTAATAAGATACATTTACTTCATAGACAGCCTTCTTTTTTATTCCCATAATACTCTCTGTTGTCAGTGTTTCTTTGTCTGGACACAAGTGTACAAACGCTTCCTGGTATTGGTTGTTGGTATCGGAGCATTTTTACGAGTACATGAACTCAGTATCGGGCCCAATACGTATAGGTGCATTCCTAATATTAACTTTTTATTGAAGCATTGAATAAAATGGTTATCACATTTGCAATCGTTCTGATATTCTGTTTTGCTCGTGTGATGTTACTCACTATAGATATTAAAAACAAGAACTGAATCAGGGACATTTTTGCACCTGTATCTCGAAGTTGGGTGGCATTTTAATATAGGGATAGATAGGGATATGCACAGCACCACAAAGTGCAAATTGCCCTTCCTGCATTTTGGTTATGTGGAGTTGGACATTCAGGTGATGGGGGTAACAATACCCTGTTGCTGATTCTTGATAGTCCAAGACCAGAAGCATGGAGAAGCTAATTATTCACCTCCAGGAATTCTCGGCATGAAAATTGCTCAGCGCTGCAAACAGCTGATCTTGATAGAGTTCCATAATGCCCTGGAGGGAATGCTAGACTCAGATTGGCGAGATGCTTTCAATGAGGTACATGAAGAGGCACTAATTGGTGCAAGCTCTACAGTTCGACTAGGACATTTCAAAACGTATGTACCTGCTGTCTCTGTTGCCATGGTTCAGGTTTGAGGACATAAAGAGCTACCCAAGACTAAAGGGGTGGTCTTAATACTAAAACCGTGGCCAATGCTGCTGCCAGGGGGTTTGGTCCTCATGCCTACAGTTGTGTCAGTTGGTAAAGGAGTGTTTCCAGTACAAGTTCTGAATCTGGTGCCAGAAGATGTTTGGCTACCGCTGAAAGCAAGGCTTGGGGTAGTGTCCCAAGGTCGTCAGGTGGAGAGTGGTTCCTGCGACTTAACATTTCAATAGATTTCCCGAGATCATGAGGAAGTCACGGTCAGTGTGATGTCGATGATGGAGACCCAAGGTGACTTGCAGTGTCCCTCAGACAGGGTACAGAACTGGGGGGAACTCCGGACCAACAGGCAGAGTTGCGAGGATTGTTGAGGCAGTACGCAGATGTGTTCACTGTGTGTGACGAGGATCTTGGGTATACTGATCAGGTGAAACATGAGGTTCCTGTGAACAACGACATGCCCGTCACCCAAGCGTACAGACAGATAAATCAGTTCGAGGAGGTGAGGGAGCGTATTTCCGGACTGCTTAAGAAGGGAGTTAAGGAAAGTTCAAGTCCGTATGCGTCCCCGGTGGTCTTAGTCAGGAAGGCCGATGGGAGTCTGCGGCTATTCGTAGACTACCAGAAACTGAACTCGAAGACTCAGCGGGACATGTTTCCCCTGCCGCGGATCGACGAGAGCCTAGACGCGCTGTATAAGCCCCAGGTGTTTTCAACCATAGACCAGGCAAGCGGCTATCACCAAGTAATGAACAAATGCCGTTTGGTCTCTGCAGTGCACCAGCAACATTCCAGAGACTCATGCATGCCGTAATGGGCGATCTGGTGTTCCAAATGGTCCTTGTTTACTTGGATGATCTATTAGTCTATTCGAGTACATTCGAGACTCACCTGTCCAGAGCTCCGCCGACTGAGGGAGTCCGGATTGAAGATTAAAGTGGAGAAATGCCACTTTCCCCAAGCGGAGATGAGGTTTCTGGGGCACTGAGTATCAGCCCAAGGGGTAGGTCTTGACCCCAACAAGATCAGTGCAGTGGCCAGCGCCTAGCACCATGAAGGAACTGCAATCCTTTTGGGGATTTTGCAGTTATAACCGCCGGTTTATCGCAGGTTTCTTCAAGGTGGCAGGACCTTTGCACGATGTCGTGAATATTTGCACCAAAAAGCGTAGTGGTGTCCCATGCGACAAGTTGTTCCAGGGCTCTTGGAAATCTGAGTGCCAACAGGCATTTGAGCATCTGAAGAGGGAGCTGTTTTGTGCTCCAGTGCTGGGATATGCCAACTTCTCTCTTCTGTTAATACTGAAAAAAGATGCCAGTAGCTTGGGTCTGGGCGCTGTCTTGTACCAGTACCAGAGTGGGAGAAAGAAGGTGATACCCTATGCTAGTCGAAGGTTGAGACTCGCCGGATGCAACAACCGGAACTACAGCAGCATGAAATTAGAGCTCCTGGCGTTAAAGTGGGCTGTAGCAGCTCAGAGGTTATCTGCTGGGATCTCGGTTCACTATCCTCACAGATAATAACCCACTCTGTAATCTTAAGACGGCTAAGTTGGGAATGGTGGAGCAGAGATGAGTGGCACAGCTGGCCTGCTACTGCCAAGGGCGCTGTAATACAGCGGCTGATGCTCTCTCTCGGAGGTCAGAGCTGGAAGATGCGGAGATACTGACCGAAGATGCAGAGCATGATGGTTGTGTGGCCATTTGCGATGAGTTACAGGTGGGAATGGTTGTGGAACCATACCTTGCAATGGCAAGACCGGAGCCAGTAAAGCTGATTGAGGGGGAAGTTAGCTCAGGACCTGCCCTTGGAAACACTCCGACATTACCTGGGTGTACAAAGGAGAAGCTTTCAGGATGCCGACCCTTCCCTGAGTATCTGGTAGGTGAGAAAGCCTTCCGTCCGCGAGAGACGGGATTTGCCTCGGCATGTAAGGTCATTGCTCAAGCAATGGGACAAGATCAAGGATGATGGAGGATTATTGTATCGGGTAGTCGATGATGTGTTCCTAGGTGAGTGTCAGCAGCTGTTACTTCCACTTGTTTGGTTGAGTTATTGCTGCAGGGTGTTCATGACCAAATGGGACACCATGGATTTGAGAGAACGCTGGGCTTGCTCAAGCAAAGGTTCTATTGGGCAGGGATGCATGAGGCTGTATACACTCACCGGCCACTTTATTAGGTACCCCATGCTAGTAACGGGTTGGACCCCCTTTTGCCTTCAGAACTGCCTCAATTCTTCGTGGCATAGATTCAACAAGGTGCTGGAAGCATTCCTCAGGGAGTTTGGTCCATATTGACATGATGGCATCACACAGTTGCCGCAGATTTGTCGGCTGCACATCCATGATGCGAATCTCCCGTTCCACCACATCCCAAAGATGCTCTATTGGGTTGAGATCTGGTGACTGTGGAGGCCATTTTAGTACAGTGAACTCATTGTCATGTTCAAGAAACCAATTTGAAATGATTAGAGCTTTGTGACATGGTGGAAGTAGCCATCAGAGGATGGGTACATGGTGGCCATAAAGGGATGGACATGGTCAGAAACAATGCTCAGGTAGGCCGTGGCATTTAAACGATGCCCAATTGGCACTAAGGGGCCTAAAGTGTGCCAGGAAAACATCCCCCACACCATTACACCACCACCACCAGCCTGCACAGTGGTAACAAGGCATGATGGTTCCATGTTCTCATTCTGTTTACGCCAAATTCTGACTCTAACATCTGAATGTCTCAACAGAAATCGAGACTCATCAGACCAGGCAACATTTTTCCAGTCTTCAACTGTTCAATTTTGGTGAGCTCTTGCAAATTGTAGCCTCTTTTTCCTAATTTGTAGTGGAGATGAGTGGTACCCGGTGGAGTCTTCTGCTGTTGTAGCCCATCCGCCTCAAGGTTGTGCGTGTTGTGGCTTCACAAATGCTTTGCTGCATACCTCGGTTGTAACCAGTGGTTATTTCAGTCACTGTTGCCCTTCTATCAGCTCGAACCAGTCTGGCCATTCTCCTCTGACCTCTGGCATCAACAAGGCATTTCCGCCCACAGAACTGCCGCTCACTGGATGTTTTTTCTTTTTCGGACCATTCTCTGTAAACCCTAGAGATGGTTGTGCGTGAAAATCCCAGTAGATTAGCAGTTTCTGAAATACTCAGACCAGCCCTTCTGGCACCAACAATCATGCCACGTTTAAAGTCACTCAAATCACCTTTCTTCCCCATACTGATGCTCGGTTTGAACTGCAGGATATTGTCTTGACCATGTCTACATGCCTAAATGCACTGAGTTGCCGCCATGTGATTGGCTGCTTAGAAATTAAGTGTTAACGAGCAGTTGGACAGGTGTACCTAATAAAGTGGCCGGTGAGTGTACATCTGGGTGAAAAATTGTCAATGTTGTGTGCTTGCTAAGATGCCACAACCTAAGATTGTAAGTGATAGTTGTTGATCTTACTACCCTGAAGCCCGTCTCTGAATGGTCGAGAAAACGTCCTGGTGGTGATGGACGTTTTTACCAAGTTTAGCCAAGCGTTCCCCACCCGGGATCAGAAAGCGGATACCACGCCAAGGTCCTCTTAAAAGAGTTGTTTCTCAGGTATGAAGTACCGCAGAGACTGCACTCCGACCAGTGAAGGAACTTTGAGTCACAGCAGAACTTTGCACACCCAGTCACAGCAGAACTTTGCAGATTGTATGGGGTACGTAAGTTAAGTAATTCTCCGTTCCACCCACAAGCGATCCCCCATTGTGAGCGACTTCACCCACCGGACAAGAAGAGGAGGTTGCCGGAACACCTCCCAGAGTTGGTGTATGCTTACAAAGTGATGCCTTACTCCTCCAAGGGATATTCCCAATACTACATGTTGTTTGGGACACAACCGCACCTTCCAGTTGATGCGTGGTTGGGACGGGAGCCTAAGGAAGACACGGAATCCAACTGGTTGTCTCTTCACAGGGAGCGACTTTAAGACGCCCGAGCGAGAGCGGGTGGCGGGCATGAGAATGCGGTGTATTGCCCTGAAGTCGTTGTTCAACAGCAAGTCTTTTTAAGGCACCATCCTGCAGGAAAAAATAGGATCCAAGACGTGTGGGCACCAGAGGTTTACGTAGTGAAAGAGTTTCAAGGAACTATGTATGTGGTGGAACCAGAGGTAGGAGGCGTGCAAAAAAAAGTACATCGTTCGCACATTCAACCTTGACCGCAACCGACCACGGTGCCAGCACCACGTAGCAAGGTATGCCTGGTGAAGGAAGTTGTTAGTTCACTGAACGAGAGACCATAAATGCCTTCCAGACGTTGAGTGTGTAGTTGTGGA
Organism: Rhinichthys klamathensis goyatoka; assembly: GCF_029890125.1. Lineage (NCBI taxonomy): Eukaryota > Metazoa > Chordata > Actinopteri > Cypriniformes > Leuciscidae > Rhinichthys > Rhinichthys klamathensis. The sequence continues at coordinate 103,546 of NW_026606875.1, forward strand.
GGAGACATGGCAAACTACGAGAGGGCTGTCAACACCTTTGGTGGAAGGACGTCTGGAACAATCCAATCTGCAGGTAGAGATCTCAATAGAGTCTGAGTTTGGAATATGCAAGAGTGTTGATGAACCACTAACTATGTTGGAAGAAGTGTAGATCAAGGAATTGGTAGCATGGAGGTGGTACCAACGAACTTGGTCCCTGATGCTGTGGTGAAACACCCAGTTCAGGCTCAGAGACATAGTCTGGCTGTCCTAGTTGAGACAAGAGTTCCTACACCGGTGCCACATGGGTCTCAAAGGCAGACTGCGGGTAAACACAGTAACCCATACAATTTGCCCAAGTCCTTTCGTAATGCGTTGTCATTCAGCCCAGACGTTTTGTCTCAAGTTTTGGCAGGCATGGTAACGTACACGTCTGAAAAGCTGAAAAGGGCTGTGGACAGTTAAGAGGGAAGTCCAACCGGAAGTTGACTTATGACAGGGTAAGTTACAGAGTGTAACCAGGGCAAAAATAGACTGTAGTCGTGACTACCACCTCTGGAGGGAGCCCTTGCCATATGTGTAGTGCAGTAGAAGAACTGAATAGTTTTACGGTAGAAATCCCTGAGCACACGTGAGCTGCAGTGAATGAGTTTTTAAATAACAGTTTTTCAGAAAGAAAAGAGGAAAGCCTCATTCAGGTGTTTGTGGATCAGGTCAAACGCACGTTTCTGTATTTCTCCGAGTGCAAGAGATTTCCATGTGATGAGATCGTACAGGCTGCAGTGACAGAGAATGAGTGCGAGTAATTGTTCAGTGTGATCATAAAGTGTTGTTTGAATTTTTTGTTGTTGTTGTTCATGTGGTGTTGTTATGGGAAAGTAAACAATACATCTTTCTCTTTCGATAAAATAACATTAGAGGGGAGAAAGGGGGCACCTGAGTGCACACGTGCATTGAGAGCTGCGTGAGTTTTCTAGCACGGTGCAGCGCTATTTTATTCTTTATTGTAAATGCTTATATTCACTCAAAGAAAGTGTTTCCTTTTTGTTTTGTTTTTTTCCCGCTTCTTCCACGTCCTTCTTAAACGCGGTCGGAAATAAAGAATCTTTTTTTAGATGTCTGGCTGTGTTTTGAGTTTTAAAAAAAATGATAGTGAACACGTTTGCAAATAATTACAAAAAACACAATGTTCAATCAAGTGTCCGTCACACACAACTTTCACGACTGAAGGCATGAAATCCAGTACTGTAGATGGATTCTGCGAGTTGTGGTTTTTGATTACGATTGTATTCATGAGCTTCAATCGGGTCACTCGCCTAAATATTTCACAGTCGCCCATACAGTAATTTTCAATCGCAAATATTCTGTGTGCAAAATGACTGCTGTGTGGTTTCCAGGTGTTTTTTTTTTTACTGGTTTAAAGGGGTCACATGATGCTATTTCTTGTTTTCCTTTTTCTTTTGTGTGTTATGCAGCTGTTTGTGCTTGTATAAGATCTGCAGAGTTACAAAGCTCAAAGTCTCCAACCCAAAGAGATATTCTTTGTAAAAGTTAAAGGAGAACTCCTGCGCAAAATGAACCTTTGGTCTAATAAAACATTGGTACCTAGTCAACCGTTCTTTCATGATAATCGAATGTAAAGAGTTTTATCTCTAAAAACTGTTTAGAATATAACGCTAGTAATGGGGGAATATAATAAGTAAAAAGAAATCTCTAGTTTATACCACTAACAAGGCTCAAAATAGCCCCACACTAACACAGTAACATAATGAGGGTCCCTACATGCAAAACGAAGCATTGAGAACTTTGCACGTGTACAGATAGTTTAATAAGAAGATAAAGATGAAGACAGTCCACTTCGTGTATACAAACAGGAGCCATCTTTGGAAAACAGTCTCGACTAATCAAACCACGAACGCCATTCATACAGTTCAGAAGTTCACTGAACTTCATACAGTTCAGCTCACTCGGCACGTCGTTCGTGGTTTGATTAGTCGAGACTGTTTTCCAAAGATGGCTCCTGTCTGTATACACGAAGTGGACTGTCTTTATCTTTATCTTAAGATAAAGCAAATTTACACAAACCGAAGACTATCAAACTTTTCTACAAAATCATTTGAAATATTTAATAATATAAGGTCCCTAGCCTACTTGAGAAACGAAAAATGAACGGTTGTTGTATTTTTAAAACGCGAAGTTGAACACCAAAATTTGAATTTGAACTGTAGGCTACACAAATAGGCTACTGCGCAAAAAAATTGTTTATGACTTTTTGTCCCTTTATTACACATTTAAAATATTCACAAATTAATATGGAAAAAATGTAGATTTTACTGGTTTTCTAAGGCCAAATTAGAACCTGGAAATTACATTTCCCCCGCAGTGCTGAATGAGAAGAGTCTCAGGAACCATACAGAGAGATGATTTAAAGGCTAATTATAATAAATGTGTCTGAAAAAATAACAAGCCATTTTAATTGTTCGTTTAAAAGTGAACATTTCAAGCTTTATAGGCTATATTTTGTTTCAGTTCATTTATGAGACGCGCTCCAGTTCACGGAGATGATGAAAGCGTGCCTGATTATTTTATTTTACAAAAGCCCACCGTTTTCTTGTTATGTGAGTTTGGACAAATAAAAGTAGTTGCGAATGATTTATTATTCTTTTCTGTATGAGCAGAAATGATTTTAGGTTAGAGCGTTTTAAGTTGTTTCCACTGTTGATAGTAAAATGCATGTGTTCGCGCTGGCGCCTCCGTGCCATGCAGTGCGCGCTACACGCTCCTACACACACTTGGATATGCGTCAAAATCTTGTGTTTATTTGGGATAATCTTAGCCCTGTATTATTATTGTCTAACCTGTATTATGACTGACATTTCACGAATTACTTTGTTCCTTTTTTGGATAAAAGCGCCTTCTAAATATGTAGCCTATGTAATAATAATAATACTTATTTGCGTTTATAACTATAAAAGAGTTCACTGGACACAGTAATATGTTAATCATAAAATAATTTATGAATGTTTTATTTTGTGTTTGTGTTATATTTCTTTTCTTATATGTGAAGTGTTGTTTTGCTTATTCGATTTGAGGGTTTTCATCCCAAAAAATGGACTTCAAAGATACAAGTAGGCTAGCCTAAATGTGTTTTTTTATTTATTATTTTTTTATTATCAATTTTAAAAAGTTAAGTTTAAACATAATGAAATGCATCCCGCATAAACAGGTGGTCTGGTTGCCACAGACAGGGGGAGAGGACACAAATCCGTAAGGAGAGTTTACAAACCCGTGGGAACGGATTGCAAAAGCGTGGGCACGGTTTATTAATTTGTGGGTACAGATTGCAAAATCTGAGAGCGCGGATTAGGAACTCATGGGTACGGTTTACTTAATCCGTGTGCACGATTTGTTAAACCGAGGGAACGGTTTAATAATTCGAGAGTACAGTTTATAAACTAATGGTAACAGATTGCAAATTGTCGCCACGGATTGTTTTGTTTTTTCCCCACATGTGACTTCCCGGGCTCCGTATTATGGGGTTGAAAACCTGTGTAAATATATTCACCATGGTCCATTTATGTAGGGCTACATAATAATAATAATAATATATACACTCACCGGCCACTTTATTAGGTACCCCATGCTAGTAACGGGTTGGACCCCCTTTTGCCTTCAGAACTGCCTCAATTCTTCGTGGCATAGATTCAACAAGGTGCTGGAAGCATTCCTCAGGGAGTTTGGTCCATATTGACATGATGGCATCACACAGTTGCCGCAGATTTGTCGGCTGCACATCCATGATGCGAATCTCCCGTTCCACCACATCCCAAAGATGCTCTATTGGGTTGAGATCTGGTGACTGTGGAGGCCATTTTAGTACAGTGAACTCATTGTCATGTTCAAGAAACCAATTTGTAATGATTAGAGCTTTGTGACATGGTGGAAGTAGCCATCAGAGGATGGGTACGTGGTGGCCATAAAGGGATGGACATGGTCAGAAACAATGCTCAGGTAGGCCGTGGCATTTAAACGATGCCCAATTGGCACTAAGGGGCCTAAAGTGTGCCAGGAAAACATCCCCCACACCATTACACCACCACCACCAGCCTGCACAGTGGTAACAAGGCATGATGGTTCCATGTTCTCATTCTGTTTACGCCAAATTCTGACTCTAACATCTGAATGTCTCAACAGAAATCGAGACTCATCAGACCAGGCAACATTTTTCCAGTCTTCAACTGTTCAATTTTGGTGAGCTCTTGCAAATTGTAGCCTCTTTTTCCTATTTGTAGTGGAGATGAGTGGTACCCGGTGGAGTCTTCTGCTGTTGTAGCCCATCCGCCTCAAGGTTGTGCGTGTTGTGGCTTCACAAATGCTTTGCTGCATACCTCGGTTGTAACGAGTGGTTATTTCAGTCACTGTTGCCCTTCTATCAGCTCGAACCAGTCTGGCCATTCTCCTCTGACCTCTGGCATCAACAAGGCATTTCCGCCCACAGAACTGCCGCTCACTGGATGTTTTTTCTTTTTCGGACCATTCTCTGTAAACCCTAGAGATGGTTGTGCGTGAAAATCCCAGTAGATTAGCAGTTTCTGAAATACTCAGACCAGCCCTTCTGGCACCAACAATCATGCCACGTTCAAAGTCACTCAAATCAACTTTCTTCCCCATACTGATGCTCGGTTTGAACTGCAGGAGATTGTCTTGACCATGTCTACATGCCTAAATGCACTGAGTTGCCGCCATGTGATTGGCTGCTTAGAAATTGAGTGTTAACGAGCAGTTGGACAGGTGTACCTAATAAAGTGGCCGGTGAGTGTATATGTATATGTAGCCTATATATATATATATGTATGTATGTATGCCTATGTTTTCTTTTCTTTTCATATTTCCGATTTTTAACGTTTCATGTAATCCGGCGAGTCAGGACGCAGCTCTGAATTGGGACGCAGTAAAACAGCTCTGGCCATGGTTTTCTTGGCTAAGCCGAAAATACATGAGGAAACATCCTCACCATCTCCTCCAATAAAACATAAAATATAAAAATAAAAATGATGAATTCTTGCTCCATTTCAACAAGTAACTTAATGCCGTGTAGAATGGCAGCTCTCGTATCGCCACGTATAGGTGACAGCATAATGGGGAACACCTGGTGGCGCAATTACAAATCCTAAGGACACAGCCTTCACATTGGGACACAGCTATAGTGTTCTGACCCCCTTAGAGCAGCGTGATACATAAAAAAGACTGTATAAGTCATTATAATCAGTAATTATGTCCCCAATAGATGCAACAAATAAAATCCTACCAATCTGATATGTTCTGGTCCAGCCGCGCTGGCAAAGTTGATCGATCAGCTTGGTCATCTGCATTTTCCGTATCACGTGCTTATTGGCCATCGCTGGCCAATCAGAGCACACCGAGCTTTTCAGAACGATGAGCTTTGTAAAAATCGACGCGTTTCAGAAAGGCGGGGCATAGAGGAGCAACAATTTACATTTATGCATTTGGCAGACGCTTTTATCCAAAGCGACTTACATTGCATTTCAAGGTACACATTTACATTCTTATCAGTTCTTGCTTTCCCTGGGAATCAAACCCATGACCTTGGCGTTGCAAGTGCCAACGCTCTACAGCTTGAGCTCCAGTAAAGCTATACAATAACAATAATGTACGGTATGTGTAAAATAATTACTTTTTATATCGAATGAAAAATGTAAAATTCGATTAAATTTCATGAATATCGACTCAAATGAAATACGTTCGGTCTCATCGTATTTTATCTTGATCGATATGCGGCTTATGCGATAAACGCTGATGGAAACGTTATTTGCCGAATAAATAATGAATTGCGATTAAGTTTTAGGTCATTTTATAGTTGCAACACACCACAAAACATAGAAGAAGAAGTTTTAGTTCATTTCCGCCCAGTATTTCCGCTCTGTTTGCGCACACATGGACAAAGACAGATGTAAGTGGACAAAGCAAAAAAATGCTTCAACCAAAGGGTGTCCGTGAGGTGTCTCTGAACCACGATCTGATGGAGCGCTGTTAAGTCCCACACCACAGGCGCCTCCGTTGTCGTCGGGCATTTACGTGCATCTGCATCATCATAGCCATGTGTTGAGAGCGTCGTTGTTTTCTTATTATAGCTTGTTATTACATGGCTTGGTTGAATTCTAATGTAGAATGCGGTCTGTTATTTCTTGATAACAGACCGCTGCTAACTAGAGTTGGGGTACTCGAACTCGGACTCGAGTCCAATTTTGAATGAACTCGGACTTGTCACACACTTGGATGAATTTGTACTCGGACTTGACACGGACTCGGACATTTTAGACTCGGAAAAATGTCCGAGTCCAGTCGAGTCCGGGCACTGGAGGACACAATATTATTCAAAAACGAAACGAAACTACTTGTTTCCGCGTTGAGCATTTGAGGCGTTTTAGTCAACATGCGGAGAATTCGCTCTAAATGTATGTTCAGAATCAGCACGAGCTTCATCCCTTCGCAAATCCCCTCATAATCAACAAAGTCTAGACGCGATATAAATGAGAGATTCACTGTGCAGTGCGGACAACTTCAGTGTTTATGACGAGAGTTTTAGGGAGAGTGCAGAACGCGGTAAGTAAGTGATGGCTTAAAAGGAGCGCTATTGACAATCTAAATAATAGTTTTGTTTTTCGTACTTCTAGAGGACCAGTGGTTACTTTCACACAGTAAATTATAAAGAGTGATAAATGCATTTAAATGTGGGAGTGAATCCGCAAAATTTTAGTCATGTGAGTCATGAAATTGCGATGATTGACATAGTAACCATAGCAACATTTTGGCGTCTAATAGTTTTATGATTTTTGTTACATTTACACTTTAGTTTACATACACCTTTCAGAATCTCCAAAATGTCATTTTTATTTTTATTTATAAGAAAGGATCATAAACACATTGTTTCTGTTTAGTACTGCACTGAAAAAGCTTTTTCACATAACAGATGTTTAATAGCCTAGTCCACAAGACAAAATACAAACACAAAATACAAGACAAATTACTTGATTTTTATAGTGTGTGTCATTACCTGAATGATCCACAACTGTTTGTTTTTTTTGTGTGTGTTTTTTTGTTTTTGTAATGGTTGTTCATGAGGAAAAATCCTCCAGCTCCTGCACATTTTTTGCTTTTCCAGCATCTCCTTCATATTTGACTCCTTACTAGCAGTGACTATGATTGTGAGATCCATCTTTTCGCACTGGTGACAACTGAGGGACTCACACACAACTATTACAAACCCTGCAAACATTTAGTGATGCTCAAGAAGGAAGCATCTGTTAAGAGCCAGGGGGTGTAAACTTTTGAACAATGTAAATTGGTGTAAATTGTTCTTACTTTGTTTAAAAATGAATTAATTAATTTAGTCCTGCCCTTCAGAGGCTAAAAAAGATATTAGCATGTAAAACAATATTAGAAAAATGTAATCATCACATCATCTTGCTAAAAATTGTACCCCCTGGCTCTTAATGCACCGTGTTGCATTCTTGAGTATTACATTGCAGATTCTGAAAGATGTACAATAGGTAAACGTATCACTGTGACTATACATTGCAATAATTTTATAAGGTTTAAAATATTAATTTAAGAGCTCAGTGGTGAAACCTTTTGCCGGACTTTGATTGACATGCGATCTGACCAATTATAATGCAGACACCCGCCATTTTTGTCCGACAAACAAACCAAACCAGTTAGTAGATTAAAGTCAGTGGACCACCAAAAAATGGTGTGTATTGATTTCTTTTTGCAGTTCTGATTTTCATTCATGTTTAATTTGTGCTATAACTAGAAGAGATTATCAGTTCATGTGCTGCTTGAACTGAGGCCTACACATTAAAGCACCACAAAACAGTATTTATTGTTTGAATTTCATAATAATTATTATTATTTTATTAAAATAATTTAACTTTTATTTCATACCAAAAGTAGGCTGCTCTGTCTTGTATGTTGGCGCATTGTCAGTGTCCTCTTTGCTCAGCAATATATTTTTCACTGTGTGAGAACATGTGAAGTGAGAGCGGAATAGCTTATCGGACGTAGCAACAGTAACTAAGAGGGGCGGGTCTTTGTGAAAGGTCAATTTCAAATCATTTAAATCTTTGTGGACTCGGCCACGGACCCGGACTCGGATGTTAAAGACCCACTCCGATGAAAATAATGTTTTTCTAGGTGTTAACATGTTCTTGTGGCATTTTTCTGATGTTAGAGGACATATCTTGAGAAAAATAAGCTCAAAGTTGTATTTCTGAGTATTTCTACATTCAAATGGCTGTGAATCAGTAGCAGACGCTAAAATGCCGGCTAAAATAGACTGGAGTTGTGACGTAGTAACTCCACTGGGCGTCTCCACACGCGACGTCTTGGAGTGAAATAATGATCGGTGATCGGTGATAACTTTGATTAACTTCGGATAATAATAATGAACGTGTATATAATACTGTTGCCCCACCGGTATTGGGGATGTAAGCTAGCGGGAGAGACAGAGCTCTCAGCAACGGGCAGGGGGAGAGTCGTCTCCGTGCCAACGGCTCCGCCCACAACGCAGAGGCGAATTGCTAATGAGCTACTGCCGCTCTGCTGAAGCGAAGTCCCAGAAAACGGCACAGGTTTTGTGATTTTGGCTAAAAATGGCATAATTATAATTTAAAGACCACTGGGAATGTTTAAAAATAGCTCAAAATATGATCGGAGTGGGACTTTAAGGACTCGGACTCAAGTCCGACTCGGCCCTCTTTGGACTCGGACTTGGACTCGGACTCGATTGTTAAGGACTTGGACTTGACTCGGACTCGACAAAGGTGGACTCGGACCCAACTCTACTGCTAACACACCGTTGCTAAGTATAGCACACCGTTGCCATGAAAAACAGAGCGTTGCCATGGACGCAGTTCAGAGATGGAAAGGACTATTTTCTTTAGCGGAAGCAATTCAATCGTTTTTAAATCAATAAACTGCTTTTTAAATAAATAGTTTGTGTCAAATTATTGATTTATTTGGTAGGTATCCATGTAATAAGCGGGATAATGTATAGCGAGGCGGTTGTTATAGCGAATACAACCCCTTCAGGCTAACAACATTATCCCTCACATATGTCGCTATCAGCTGGCACATAAGCACTATTAGCCTACAACTTGTGCAATATTGATCATTTGTTGGTAGATGGCGCGATCCATTTTGTTTAGCAAAACTTTTTTCGCAACTGTTTGCTTGAAGGTTGTGCGATTCAGTGCGAAAATGAATGGAAACACCTTAAAATGTCTCAAATCAATTCGATATACCAATTTGATCACAAAACAGCATGTGACGTCATTACGTACAGGTTTTTATTTGCTTTAAAGCCATTGGATGGAAACACACTTTCACCAGCTTTATTCGCATGAGTTTTTCTTACCGAACTTCAGATAATTCGATTGACAAGTGGATGGAAACTTGGCTAGTGATTGGATTTTAGATTTGCAGTTGAGTTTTTCCTCTCTCAATATTACAAACACATGCACACACATATTTTTTTGTGGTTGGTAACACACATACCAACCACACTCTGACATCCATACCAAAACACCCACACAAATATCGTTGCATAATTTATCCAATTGGCTCTATATAATACGCCGAAGCAGAAAACAGGAATAAAGCAAGAATTTGCTTTATAGACCAAACCTGAAAAAAAATGGCACCATCTAATAAAAAAAGTTCAAATGAAAATTTTGAAGCCTTGCCAACAGAACAAAGATTGCATCATTTTATAGTTAAATGGCCCTGGGGTTTAAAAAAAATAAGTTTTAATGGGTTTCAATGGGGCCATTTTTGTCCAAAAGCCGCTGAGAGGGATTATTTTGTGTACCAAGTGCAAAAAAGATTTTTTTAGGGAAATAGCGGTGAAATAGTAAAATTACAATAAAAATACACACTTGTGCCAAATGTTATGCAGTTAGCATTAACACAGCCAAAGTGATCAAAAAAACAAAACTGAAAAGGCCAAAATTGTCTCTAAGGAGGCACAAGGGTTAAGTAAAGGTGGGTTTGTAGAGGGAGTTGCAGAACAGCAGCAGAAAGCATGGCTTACCTGCATTTGTGCATGTCCTGGTTGGGAAATGTTTCATTTCAAGCTCAACTTAAAGTAAGGATTTGTTTTCTTTCCTGTTATTTAAAAGGATGCCTTGATGATGATGTTTGTTGCTAAGAAGTTTGAGTTTATTTGTATGTATTTTAGAAGGACTCTTTATCGGTGACTTTAACACTGCATGTTGCAAACTAAATATGGATTTAAAGCCCAGAGGGATGTAAGCTTGGGACTTTTGGCTTACTTATGACTGTTCCTGATTTGGAAGAGTCTGATGCATGAGAACTGTTATCGTTTGGAGTGAATATATCTCAAATGGTTGGATTATTCATCTACTTAGGGACTGCTTCATCTTTGGACATTGTTTGATGAACTATATCATTTTTTATTTTTTATTAAACCTTTATTTAACCAGGGAAATAAACACATTGAGATAAATATCTCATTTACAAGTGAGCCCTGGCCAAAATAGCAGCACACAATATACATAACTACATAAAACAGAATTCACAACACACACATATATAAAAATAAAACAAAATTAAACGTTAAGAGCAAGTGCAGACAGATTTGAATAATTTGTTTAAATGTAACTTGAACACATGTACTGAAATAAGTTCATCAAGTTTCAATGAACTTTGGATCTCATTCCAAGCAGCTGATGCACTATAAATAAAAGCAGTTTTTCCAAACTCTGTCTTCATTAAAGGAACATTTAACAGAATATATCTACTTGAACGTAGATTATACCCTTGACTATTAAAAATTAATAAGCTATTGATATATTGAGGAAGCTGGCCGACTAATGCCTTGTATACAAGTATGAGCCAGTGTTTGTACCTTCTTATGTGAAGTGAAGGCCAACCTACCATTTCATACAGTGCACAGTGGTGAGTGTGATATTTTGTGCAAGTTATAAATCTTAGAGCAGAGTGATAAACAGAATCTACTGATTGTAAGAGAGCTTTAGTGGTATTTCTGTAAAAAACATCTCCATAATCTAAGATAGGTAAAAAGGTAGATTCCACCAACTTTCTCTTGGCTGACTGTGAGAAACATGCACTGTTCCGAAAATAAAAGCCCAGCTGTAACCTTAATTTAGACAACAGTTGTTTAACATGTAACTTAAATGATAAGTCCTCTTCCAACACAAACCCTAGGTATTTATAAGAGGAGACCAATTCTATAGAGTTACCCTGCAAAGTGTAAATAGGTGGTGGAGAAGAATCAGTCTTATGTTTCCTAGAAAAGACCATGTATTTTGTTTTCTTATCATTTAGGACTAATTTTAAAGAAGATAGGTTACGCTGAACTAATTCAAATGCTTCCTGCAACTTTAAAATGCAATTTTCAATAGAAGATGCAAAACAATATAAAATGGTATCATCGGCATATAAATGGATACTTGTATCTGATAGATTATCACCAAGGTTGTTAATATATAATGTAAACAACAGGGGACCCAAAATGGACCCCTGTGGCACACCAGATTCAATGGTGAGCTTATCAGAAAGAGACCCCTTAATTTGCACTCTTTGACACCTATTCTTTAAATAATTCCTGACCCAGCCTAATGCGGTTTCAGAGAGACCGATACAATGTAAACGCGACAAAAGGATACCATGATTGACCGTATCAAAAGCTATAGTCAAATCAATAAACATTGCAGCACATGATCTTCCAGTATCTAGGGCGCAGGTAATGTCATTTAAGACTTTCATAGTAGCAGTTACTGTACTATGATTTTTTCTAAAACCGGACTGAAACCTAGATAAAATACTATTGTTAGTTAAAAATTCCTTTAGCTGTTCAGTGACAATAGATTCTAAAATTTTAGCCACAGCTGATAGCTTCGAAATCGGTCTGTAATTATTTAGAATGGTTGGATCACCGCCTTTCAGCAGGGGTACAACCAAAGCAGATTTCCAAACATCAGGAACAATATTCTGCTCCAATGATAAATTAAAAATATAGGCTAATGGGCCAGCAATGATCTCGGCAGCCAATTTCAAAAAATGTGGCTCAATTTCATCAGGCCCTGCAGACTTCTTAGTGTCTAGATTTTTTAAACCTTTTAAGACCTCACTTCTTGAGATTGGAGAAAAATTAAAAATCGGACTATCTTCTCTCAGAAGAGATGGATTTGGTGTAACACTCACCGGAGTTTCTTTAAAAATAGAACTTGAAGAAATAAAGTGTTTATTAAAAATATTTACCGTAACCATATTATCATTAATGAGAATATCGTCTGCTAAAATTTGGTCAGGAAAATCATTAGATAATGTGGAGGGAGACAGTGATTTGATGGTTTTCCAAAATTTTGTAGGATTATTCAAATTTTGTGAAGTTTCTTTTAAATAATATTCAGATTTAGATCTGCGTATAAGAGCTGTGCATTTATTTCTCAATACTCTAAACGCTACCCAGTCTCTTTCTGTATCTGACTTCCTCGCAGTGGCCCAAGCCAAATTTCTTTCATGCAGGAGTTCAGATAATTCATTTGAAAACCATGGGTTATCGCGGCCTTTTACTCTGAAAGTCCTAACTGGTGCGTGCCTATTCACAATCTTCAAGAACAAGGTGTGAAAATACTGCCATGCAATGGACACATCAGGTATTAAAAACAATCTGTCCCAGTCAGATGTAAACAATTCATGTAAAAACCCCTGAATATCAAACAATTTAAAGTTTCTTTTAGTAATAATTCTAGATTTGACTTTGGGAATTTTACAATTTCTTATAACCGCTATAGTGCAATGATCACTGACATCATCAGGAAAGACCCCTGTATAGGTGTATTTATGGGGTTTATTTGTTAGTATAAGATCTATTAAAGTGGACTTACTTGGGTTCTTATAATTCGGCCGTGTTGTTGATTCAATGAGTTGAGTGAGGTTCACAGAATCACAATATGCTTTGAACTGATCTGAATTTGAAGTCAGCCAATTCCAATTCAAATCACCCAATAATACAAGATCTTTAGAAAGTATGTCGTTTAGGACAGCTGACAGTGAGGTGAGAGCATCACTGATGGCTGCTGGTGGTCTATAACAACCTACTATACATAAATGACAATCCTTTCCATATTCCAGGTCGATGGCCAGTAATTCAAACTGTTTAGGGAAAGAGACTGATTTAAGAACAGTTGCATGATAGTTCGATTTAATGTACATTGCAACTCCACCCCCTTTACTTTTACGATCAACTCGAAACACATTATACCCTTCTAATGCAATGTCATGGTTTGAAATAGATTTTTTAAGCCACGTCTCAGAGATAACCAAAACATCTGCTTTAGTCGTCTTAGCCCATATATGTAATTGATCTAGTTTTGGCAACAGACTACGAACATTTAGATGTACCATTTTAAGGCCTGATCTATTTGAAAAATCTAGAGGAGTTGAAACTAATCCCGCTGGACCAGGATTTGGATTTATACCGGCCAGCAAAAGCAGCAACATTATCAAATATCGCTGCCTTACATTTTTAGATGTAATACTACATTGATCATTTCGAGAGTCCGATACAGAAATCTTAGGGATAAAAGCAAAGAAAAGTAAGTTCTTTGTCCTTGTGTCCATTTGCGTGGAATTAATAACAGCCCGGAATATAAAAGTAGTGTCCGTACATTTGGAGGGAAGAAACATATGGAAACGCGACAGATACATCGCTTTTTCTTCCGTTTTTGTTTGTGTGTCCCATAGTCCAAGCATGAAGATTACCATACAGAAAAGCAACATCTTCATATTATCAGCGTTTGAAATCAGAAACGTTCAGACTAAATCCGAGGCAAAAATTAAGCTCGCTCGAGCAGCTCCACAACCCCGACAAAAGGGCAAAGGGCAGAGCGATATTGTGGAGGATATGAGTCTTATTTACGGGCAATCAGCTGTTGGAGAGTTTAAATTAGGCAAGAAACATCACCGACCTTGACTGCTATAATCCCCACCGCCAAGATGATTTATGAAATCGGGGGTTCTTCAAGTAGCTGCCGTTCCTTTCCGCGCTGTTGTTCAACGCCAATGCTTTCCAAAGCAACAACGTGACGATAAGATGTCAAGCCGTAACCATGCAACAAGTAAGCACGCTTATAGCGCAACAGCCAACAGTCCGATTTGCCGTAGTTTACCGCAAACGCTTCCCAAAGCGAAAGCGAAAGCGAGGTGGATGACGACCCGGGGTAGAGCAAAGTCCAACAGGTAAGCACGCTTCAGCCCGAAGCAGATTGTAGATGGCTCAAAATCCGTTTCAAGAGATCTGACTTAATCCGGACTCAATTCAAGAAAGAGACCGAAATTTTTAAACGCTTTCTTGGATATCATCAGATAAGACTTACACACATCAATTTTTACTTTATTGAATTGTGCAACCTAATGACCAATTCCTGTAAAGAACCCATCCGTTACATTGTTTTGTTTATTGTAGTTGCTTTTCTTTTTCTTGTATTTACTTTTTGGGTGTTGACAATTATTTTTCTTTTCATGGGAATATAAAAAAGAACATAGTGTTTATTAATTTGGGGAGCATCTTTCCTTCTTGAACAGCTATTAGGCAAACTGAATGTAAAGTTTGCCTAATAGCTAATAATTGCCTAATAATTAAAGAATAAAAAACCTTTAAGTAAAGTTGTGCGCCTGATCTCCTCAATTACACATGATTTGAGGAATCATTGGTGTCTGAAGCACAAACTTTCACACTCAGCTTGAACACTTTCAGCACAGCACTAACACTACGAGCACTAGAACTGAAGCACTGCATTAAACACTCACTCACCTGTGAGCAGAAGAGACGTCAGTGTGATTCTCTCCATTCCTGAGGGAAAGACAGAACACAGTCTCAACAAACAAGCTTCATTTGCTTTGAAATACTGCAGCTGAAGTTCGTACAGAATCCAGAACTTCAGAGCATGTCATTCCTACTTTATCATTGCTTATTAGCTTCCGCATCAATTATAAATACACACACAAAGCTCCTAAAGCTGAAGCGTGTCAGTGCAGTGTTAAAATACAGTTTTATGCTGCACGTTTCCGCTTTAAACCCTTCAGGATAAAACTCTGTCTCATAAAAAATTGAGATCTGGAATTACAGTGCTGTTCTATAGTGTATTACTGTAAACGCAATTTTTATTTAACGCAATTTAATATGTACTTATTATAGTAATTACAATTACTGGGTAATAACTAGGTACTAACCCTGAACCTACCCCTAACCCATGTACTTACCTTATATTAGCCAGTACTTTCTGTAATGCTGCGTTCCAGGCAGGTTTTTGAGGACGTAAATCACGACTTCAAACCACGACTCACGACTTTGTAGCGTTCCAGGCCAGTCACGCCAAACTACCTGAGCGCAAGGAATTGTGGTAGCTAGATGTAAACAAACCATAGTTGTTTTGTATGGTTTCGCAGGCTATGTGACGTCAGAGCTCGTAACTAGGAGTACATCGATCTAGTACGAGTTCACGGGTGGGAAGTCACGAGTTTGACTGCAGTTCCAGTGCACTTTCACGGGTATAAGGTTGGAAAAACACGGGTTACATGTTGCCTGGAACGCGGCATAAGTACACGCAAGTACTGTACTGTAAAAGGAAGCGTTACCCAATTTAAAATAAATAAATAAAATTTTGCAGTGATCCTACAGAAGATCCTTTCTTGTTTTTGGTTCCTCTGCCTTTCATTTATCAGTTCTTAAAAGAATCATGTTTTCTTAGTGTGTAAAACGTTTAAAAATCTAAAGAACTTTTTTCCACTATAAAGAACCTTTTGTGCAATGTAAAAGATTATATGGATGTTAAAGGTTCTTCATGGAACCATCAATGTCAATAAAGAACCTTTAGTTTTGAGTAAATAATACAACTAATTTATAATTTAATAATGTATAATTTAGTACAAAACACAGCTTAATCAATCCTATATAATAAGTGTAAAGTTAAAACTGTCTTAAACTCTCTTACCTGTCGATGTGGTGATATCTGTGCGATTGTGTGTGTATCTGGAGATTTACTGACCAGTAAGTGTGTTGTCTTGTCTATTTAATGTAAAGAGAGAGAGAGAGAGAGAGCCAGAGAGAGAGAGAGTGAGTGAGAGAGTGGTATCTACTATGCACTGGTTAATTTTGAGATTTTGGATTTTCATAAAATATTCTTTCAGTCTATTGGGAAAAAGAGCACAAGTATATTTTTATTCAAGTCATCTTTATTTATAAAACGTTTATTAAATACAGATTGTGTCAAAGTTGCGTGACAGTGATAACAGGGAAATTAGTTAATTTCAGCTCTAAAAGAAAACGGTGTCACTGTTTTCATCATCAGTGTCACATTTGAATTTTTCATTTACACATTAACTTTTCATTTGTATATGTTCTTTACTTGTTTGATGCAGATAATAGTCTTGAGTGTCCCATTGTCCCTCGGGGATGAAAGTTCACATGCGGTTTAGATTAAATTAGTGATGCGGAAAAAAACACGATCTACTCAGGAAACCAGGGGCGGTTTTCAGGTAATATGCAAAACCATGTTATTGTGAGTGTCTCTTTATTACTAACAAATGATAAATGGAGTTCAATTTAACTATAAAGCAGAAATGTGATATCTGTTACGGAGACTCAGATAGGATGATTGAATTGAACCCAAAACAGTTTATTGAACAGCACTGATGTTGATGGAACGGCAGCACTGAGGGGAACAGGTACAGTAAATGTGCAGGGAAGTGGTGAGCATGAAATGGTGGCGTTGAGTCTTAAACTGTAGAGTAACGCAAGCGGGTGAACATGGCAGGTTAAACAACAGTCCTTTTGAATGAGTGAGAGACAGTGGCTTGAAGAGGGTCAGTAAAGTTAGGAAGGATTAGTGTCGTAATAGTGTAAACTGACACAAACTAGAGTCTTTGGGTTGAAGATGGAGAATATTGGAGACTGGAGACCGAAGGGTATAATAAACAACTGCTTTATTTGCATCACTGTTGCTATGATGTCACAATACATTTCAGTTGTAGTGAAGTGTGTCTTTGTGCAGCTTGTCAAACATGCAAATATGAGACAGCAGCACATCATTTACAGTCAGATTATATTACAGTGATTTACATGAAAAATCTTTCCATTAAGATGATGTCAAAAAAGTACAGTAAATATGCATTTACTTGAGATGCAAAATGATTTAAGATGTTAAGTCTTTTTGATCAAAATGAAGTGAGTTTATGCTTAAAACAAGAACAAATATCTGCCAATGGGGTCATAAAAATTGAAGGGAAAACGATATTAGTTTTCTGGCCGCATTGGCAGATATTTGTTCATGGTTTAAGCTAGTGGTTCTCAACGGGGGCGGTACCGCCCCCCAGGGGGCGTTTAGAGAACAACGGGGGGCGTTAGACGCAAGAGTCTTGAAAGGGGGGCGTTCAGGTGTTAATGGGGGGCGTTCACTTCACGAGTTTAAATAACGCAAATTTGTGTTCATTTACTGTGATTCATTTTAAGCATTTAGTAATTTATTTGTAATAAACACTTTGGGCTATTTAAAAAGTGTTAGGACCATATATGGTAAATTATGTTGTAAAACATATGCGTAGATTGTGATGTCATATTGTGTGTGCGTGCGCGTCTATGGTGCGCGTGAAAGAAAACGTCGGCAGCGCTCAAATAAAAAAAAGAAAATCATTCGTCCGCGGCCGTTCTAGCCTACTCCTGACCGCAAGTCCACCGTCAGTATACTAGCAGGTTTTTTGTGTTCATTTCTATTGCATTACGATTGAAAGCAGTATCAATAATGTCAAAAATATAATGTGCAGTCATGTTGTGGTGTGAATGCTGTTTAAATGAGTGTTCCAGTTTAATGTACATGTAGCCTAAGCTATGTATCGTTACTTTTGCAACGACTCTATTATTTTTCCAGTTATAGACCAGCGCTCTGACTAGAATCCAGCACTGACAAGAATCTGCATTCGTGTGTTTCGCGCTGACAACAATCCAGCGCTGGCTAGAATCACGCATGGGCTTCTCAGGAATGGAAAGTTGACAAGCCATTAAAAAGTATTGACTTAAGAAACACTTCTATTTTTTCAAATATTTTCAATAAATCATGTTCCCATTTACTCCGGCTACGAATTTCAAAATTAAACTAAATTCTATGTATAAGGTAAAAGTTTAAATTTTTTAGGCATTAACTAATTCCAATGCCTAATGCCAAAATGTTTTCTTTGTTCACCAAGTAATTTACTGGTCAGGCATTATTGTTAACTCAATTTGAAAATGACAATTTGATGGATAATTTTTATATTATATTAATATTTAAATATATTCTGCAATCACATTTTGGTAATGTAGGCTATTCATTTGCCATAACATCTGAGAGCGAAACGCTGCTTGGGTAACGTTAGTTTCAAGATATAAAAACAATTAATAATACAATAATAATTGAATTGTTCATATGTGTTTATTCTTGTTAGAAGATTTTTCTTTTTACTGATTATGAAAACAAATTAATCATGACAAACCAAATTAATTGTAATTGTATTAATTATACCTGATACCAAGGTATTTTAGGCCTACAATTCTAACATATTTTTTTCATGAAAAATCATGATTGTATTTATTTATTTTTCGAAAGTAAGGTTAATGTAAGCAGCTTCTTGCAATACTCTCCTAAATGCGTAATAAAACCTACGTGCAAACATTACCGCTTTAATTGACTGTCCTTTATTTTTCAGTGCATTTGTTTTATAATATATGGCTATGTCATGGGATTAATATAATATAACTATTATTATGTAGTAGTGTAATGTAGACGAACACAACTAAAAGAGGTTTGAATTTTTCTTTGTTTATTTTGCACACTGAATATGGGTTGGAGCTTTTAATTTTGAACTCTCAAAGTACACCATATTGATGCATTTAACATTAAAATGCACACATTTTTCTTACGGGGGGCTTGCCCCTGAACCCCCCTAGAAGGCCCGAGGTTCACCCACCACAGATTGACCAAAAATCCTGTGAGAAACACTGCTATTGCTATTCAATGCAGTTTATAGCTTGTTTTTTGGATTAATCACTGTGGAGGATAGTGCGATTGTATTAATAAATGACAATTTTGTACTTATTTCATGTGTTACTCGTTCCTGCTCGCTCATTAGTTTGGGGGTGGGGGGCGGTCGGGGACCTGGATATTGGATAGGGGGCGCTGGCCCAAAAAAGGTTGAGAACCACTGGTTTAAGCCATGGGCGTCGGAAGCAAAAAAAATGTGGGTGGGTCATCCTCCAGATTTTTTTTTTTTTTTTTTTTTGGAGTAGATTAGGGGTGTTCCTGAAGCCAATTACCTTATCTAAAATATCTATGCAATAATGAGTGAAGTGAATGAGTGAGAGTAAAAATGAAACGAGCGCAGGATGCGTGCATCTCTCAGAAACCACAGCTTGGCAAGAGTAATATCAACTCAAATAGGATATTGTATGTTATTGTATGTATATTTAAACGATTTAAGCTTTGTTCAATATACAGGCTATTCGAATGAATTGAATAAGCACAGCGCGATCACAAATCAAACAGCGCGTTAATTCTCCGTCTCAGCAACCAGTTCTAATAGCCTATAATCAACTAAGATTCATATACATTAATTACTACATGATGTGTCTATTTAAATGTTTTAAACTTCGTATGATGTCCCATAGGAACCTGAGACTCGCGCTTTTCACCACACCCCCAAAAGAATCGAGGTTTGTATCGAATTGTGCGTCAAAAATCTTGATACGAACCGAATCGTGGGTTTGGTGTATCGTTACACAGCCCTATCAAATACAGTAACGCATTTTTTGGCGGTAACGGCGTTATTAAGATGGGGATAGTAATTAGATCACTGCAAGTGACTGAAAAGTGAGCAGACGTATGTGCTGAATTAGAGACAGTAAAGGTGAGTGGGTCCAATATCATTGGTCTTAAAAAGTGGGTAGATATTGTCCCACCCATATACAATGGTTCCAACACCCATGGTTTAAGCAAAATCTTTTTCATTAAAAAGACTTGATATTTACATTACATTTTTACATTTAATAATTTAGTCGCTTCTATTCAAAGCGACTTACACATGAGGAGAGCAATAGCATTAGCAGCAATCAAACCAACCATAGGACAACATTATGCAAGTGCCGTGACCAGTCCCAGTTAGTCCAGCCCAGTACCCGTGGACATTCCTCCAGCAGGGAACAGTCCAGGTGAAGGTCTGTGAAAGTGATTCTGTGTCACTTTGGGATGATG
This sequence comes from Rhinichthys klamathensis goyatoka, assembly GCF_029890125.1. Classification (NCBI taxonomy): domain Eukaryota; kingdom Metazoa; phylum Chordata; class Actinopteri; order Cypriniformes; family Leuciscidae; genus Rhinichthys; species Rhinichthys klamathensis. The sequence continues at coordinate 123,873 of NW_026606875.1, forward strand.
CACCACAATACGCTGTTCACCTGCAGAACACAAGCTTCTGGAGACACATCGGTCTGGAGTAGTGAGTTTAGGTATAGTGCAGAGCAAATTTGATGCGAGCGGCTGTTGGAAACCAGTGCAAGTTTATGAGGAGAGGAGTGACGTGTGTCTCTTCGGCTCAATAGAGACACTCTTGCTGCAGCATCTGGATCAGTTGCAGAGATTTGACAGTGATGCTGGAAGGATAGAGCATTACAACAGTCCAGTCTGGATAGAACAAAAGCTTGGACAAGGAGTTGTGTAGCTCCGATAGGAAGGGCCTGATCCTTCTAATGTTGAATAAGACAAATCTGCAGGACCGGACAGCTCTAGCAATGTGTTCGGTGGAGTTCCAATGACAGATCCTAATGATGACATGTAGATGGAGAAGAGAAGCGGTCGCAGCACTGAGCCCTGAGGCACTCCAGTAGCTACACTGCAAAAAAATGTTGGTCTCCTCGACACCCTGAAGGACCTACTGAGAGGTAAGACTTGAACCATTGGAGTACGGTTCCTGAGATGTCATGAGGATTGACAGGAGGATCTGGTGGTTAATTGTGTCAAAGTATTAAGGATTTGGAATCTGCTTTTGCCAGTCTCAGAACTTTAATATCTGAGAGCAGGGCCGTCTCAGTTGAGTGACGCTTTTGAAACCAGACTGGTTGTTGTAGATAATTGGTCGAAAACGAGTCGCTAAAGTGTCTTAGCAATGAATGTAAGAAGGGATACCGGTCCGTGGTTTTCCAGAAGTGCTGGATTTAGAGTGGGTTTCTTAAGCAGTGGGGTTATCAGAGCCTTTGAAATGCTGTGGGAAAGATACCAGTGTAAAGAGAGGTGTTGATGATATGAGTGAGTGTGGGAACAACTGAAGAAGAAATGCCCTGAAGGAGATGAGTGGGGATCGGATCAAGCGGACAGGCAGTAGGGTGATTGGAACGGATGAGTTTGGAGACTTCTGACTCCGAGAGCGGAGAGGAGGAGGAGAGAATGTGTGTGTTTGCTGTTAAGATGTGCGGGTCGATTTGTGGTGTGAGAATTTGCCACTGATGGGTGTTGCTTTATTTATAAATAATGTGGCAAAGTCATCAGCGGTTATGTGAGGGAGGGGGGGACAAAGAAGAGAGAAGGTTTTGAAAAGTGTGCGAGAGTCAGAAGATTTGTTAATTTTGTTGTGGTTGTACGTTTTTTTAGCAGTAGAGACATTAGTAGAGTGTAACGCTCAAGTTCAATAAAGATGAATATGAGGAATATAGCACACAAGGTTTATTAGAATAATCCAAACAGCCAACATGCGAAACAGCGTGCAAGGCACAACCTCCCGCACAACCTCCCGCCGTAACAAAATGAAGACAGAGGGAAGTATGGGGGGGTTCTGGAAGAGGACGAGGATGTGCAGAATGGCTGGTGATGGCAGGACGACCAGGTAAAGGGATGGTCTATCAGGTCTAGGTCCAGGTCCAGTCCTGGCTCTGGGAAGGACTGATCAGCGCGCGTTGTCTCCGGGGCTTTGATGTCATCCTGCTCCTCGGTGGGTACCTCAGGCTCGCTGGCTGTGAAGGAGAGGCTGCCATTCTGGAGTAACCAGGCCCAGTATCTCAGATGCTTCCTGTTCTCCGGGAGGAGACGTATCACTGGTGAGTCCATCTTCTTTCTCGTTTTTGAGAGGTTGGTTCTTCTGTAACGGTGTGGTGGTTGTGGAAAGCACACAATGAAGGAGAGGGTTAAACACACAGTCTTTACTTATAGAACTAGAAGGTAGAACAGAAACAAGCACGTTAAACACCGACAAGGGACTGAACAGAACAGGGAGTATAAATACACAGGATGAAATGAGGGATCTAACTGGGCACAGGTGGAGGAAGATGACAAATCAGGGACTAACAAAAACAGGTGCAGACTTGACAGAGCATAATTGTGACACCTGTAATAGAAATGAGATTGCATTATTACTTCACAACTGTTTGTTCTTCGTTAATAATTATGATAAAATGTAATTATTAGATGGCCTCTGTTACGACTCCAGATCAGGGTTTCCGTTGTCCGGTAATTACCGGACATTGGCCGGGAAAAAAATTAAATGTCTGACAAAATTAAATCTCTCCGGTCAAATCGTCCGATTAAAATTGCGTAATAATCCCGCCCCCCTAACACAATATGAATTTGAGAATAAGCCTAAAATGTATAAAGCAAAAATACACCGACCTTTGGTTATGTTATAAAGGAACAGCCTCTACCATTTGAAAGTTATTAAACAACATCGCATGCTGCATTTCAAATAAAGCGCACGCCTAAAACGGCTGTAATATAGACCTAAACAACGAACGATTGAGTGAGACGTTTCAGATATGGCCAGGCCCAGGCAGGCTAGCCTTAAAGGAACACTCCACCGTTTTTTTAAAAATTGGGGTTATTCACAGTCTCCCCTACATTTAGATAGGTGGGCAAATGCATTTTTGGAAGCACAGGCGAAGCACTGGGCGCAGAGATATCACGCAACACCTGAAATAAAGCTTGACACAAATAACCGGCGAAAGTAATGATTAGGCCTATGCATGAAACATTTGAATTATTGATAAAGTTGATAAATTAATAAAGTTGACGATGCAGACTCGCCATCTTCGCAGTAGTGAACGCGCCTATAGAGAGAAGTGTGCATGCGTCGGCGCCTCCGTCCTGATTATATTTTCCACTATATTTGCTTCTTATTTATTAATCCAGGCAAATTTGTTGATGAAACATTGATTAAAATTAAGATACAATTTATACAAAACGAAATTTTCAAGCAAAAATAATATTCGAAGATCGCTGGGTTGATTATTATTCGAAAATCGCACCCCTCCACCCCTCCACATGCATTAGACTACACACCAGAGCATGTGAGCAAAGCGGAGCGGTGTGACGCTTATCATAGCCTAAGTTAAAAAACTTAAACATACGATTCATATTTATAAATAATATAATGTTATTATTTTTTTATTTCATCTATGTTGGTTATATGAAAAGGGAACTGCATGAGATGAGTAAGATAGGATCATAAGATGACCAATAGGCCTATATCGGAAAACATTTGGAATGGGTCAGATTTTGACCACTTATTAAGTTTTGTTTTGTAGAAAGCCTTTCTTTAAAGTTTATTTCGTTTTGTATAAATTGTATCTTCTTTTTAATCAATGTTTCCTCAACAAATTTGCCTGGATTAATAAATAAGAAGCAAATATAGTGGACAATATAATCAGGACACGGAGGCGCCGGCACGTGCACACCTCATATGAAGTGTGCATTTATCTCTATAGGCGCGTTCACTACTGCGAAGATGGCGAGTCTGCATCGTCAACTTTATCAATTTATCAACAATTCAAATGTTTCATGCATAATCATTACTTTCGCTGGTTCTTTGTGGCAAGCTTTATTTCAGGTGTTGCGTGATATCTCTGCGCCCAAGTAGCAGTGCTTCGCCTGTAATTCGCCTGTGCTGCTCTATTCGCCTGTCCGCAGCGGCGATAGATTGAAACGCGCGTCCGAGTGAAGATTGCGCAATTCGCGCAGCGCGTCGTCCATGCAACTGATAGCAGCGGACACGAGCGCTCAGCTTGATTTCAAAAACAACTGATTTTAGGGCTAGATCTCTTATTTAATAGCGAACTAAACGAATGATCTGCTAGTTAACTGGAGATGTTTTATTTATTTGTATTAGGTACATCCGTGCCTCAATGTTTCAAAAAGTGAATGTGTGTGAAACCATAGTAAAAAACAATTGGTGTTGATTGACGCCAATCGGACGTTCATGTTTTTTTCCGTGTATTTGAAAGTTAGGCTAATAATAACATGTTGCATTCTATGCGGCCTGATTATGTCATTTTTTAAGTTACATAGCCTGCCTCCAGTTTTCCTCAACTTGACTAATTAAGAGGCGACATTTGACCAGCATATCATCAAAATGTCTTTTAAACGAAATCTCTGCCGGTCACTTTGACCGGCACCATTTTTTTCTAGCGGAAACTCTGCTCCAGATAACTAAGTCGATTTTTGTCATACAGGGAAGTTTTATACATCATTCAAAACTGTTAAATGTCTTCCTTTAGTTGTGTACACTAATAATAAAAAATGTTGTGTTTTTCGTAAAATAAAGAAAATAAACAATGCGCGTTCTGCCGTCTCTTTCAATGTGAAGTTCATTCTGAAACGTGACAGAAAATGACCTGTAACTCAGCGAAATGTTTCACACAGACTTAAAACTAATGTCTTTACAAAGCTTGAAGTCTCTATTTTGAAATGCTTTAAATCTTATCAAAAACAAATATTCTTTGTTTAAGTAATCCGTATGAAAGCAACGACATGTACAGTTTCTCCAGACCGTGCTCATTAGCTCTAATGTGACCACACCCACGCGCGCAAGAGCAATTGACATGCAAATCGTCCACATGAAGGAACGCAGACCTGTAAAGGCCCTCCTCACCTCTAAACAAAGCATTAGACTTCATCATCCATATATCCATCCATCTTCTTCCGCTTATCCGGGGCCGGGTCGCAAGGGGCAGCAGTCTAAGCAGAGACGCCCAGACTTCACTCTCCCTCGACACTTCCTCCACCTCTTCCGGGGGGACACCGAGGCGTTCCCAGGCCAGCCAGGAGACATAGTCCCTCCAGCGTGTCCTAGGTCTTGCCCGGGGCCTTCTCCTGGTGGGACGTGCCCGGAACACCTTCCCGGGAAGGCATCCGGAACAGATGCCCGAGCCACCTCAGCTGGCCCTCTCGATGTGGAGGAGCAGCGGCTCTACACTGAGCTCCTCCCGAGTGACCGAGCTCCACACCCTATCTCTAAGGGATCGCCCAGCCACCCTGCGGAGAAAGCTCATTCCGGCCGCCTGTATCCGGGATCTTGTCCTTTCGGTCATGACCCACAGCTCATAGGTGAGAGTAGGAACGTAGATTGACTGGTAAATCGAGAGCTTCGCCTTGCAGCTCAGCTCCTTCTTCACCACAACAGACCGGTACATCGACCGCATTACTGCAGAAGCTGCACCGATCCGTCTGTCAATCGCCCGTTCCATCCTTCCCTCACTTGTGAACAAAACCCCAAGATACTTGAACTCCTCCACTTGAGGCAGGATCTCTCCACCAACCTGAAGTGGGCAAGCCACCCTTTTCCGACCGAGAACCATGGCCTCGGATTTGGAGGTGCTGATTCTTCTAGACTTCATCAGTCCTCTGATTTTCATAGAGTTTGGAAGACTGTGTTTGTGCTGTGCTGTGCATTTTGGATTTACCTCAGAAGAATTAGAAGAACACGATTTGATTGAGAAAGATTTTTAAGGTAAGATATCTCCACTCCTAATAGTAAGCATGTGAATATTATAATGTTTAGACCAGTGTTTACTGTTAAATACTTTTTTTGTGGATATCTGCTCAAACGTAGACATGTATAATGTAACAATAATGTTTCATAGTTTGGAGCGGCTCGATTGCTTCAGTAAATGTTCTCTGTACGCGCTGTGAGTTTGAGTCACTCACGCTGTGCGTTTAAAAAGCAAAATGCGCCAAACAATAGGCTTCATGTTTTTACTACAATCTCATTTCATAACGAATGGAAACATTTGAAGTTACATATGATAATCCATATCGTCGCTGTCCGATGAAAACCACGTATGTCCATTTTGCCGATTTTGAGATTTTTTGACGGATAGAATGTCCAGGTTCATTTCCGTATACAGCATGCTTCACATTATCTAAATGACCAATGAAAAGTTGTGAAATCATGTGATCTGATTTTCACGTATATCCATTTGGTGTCAAAGCTGTCAATCACGCCACGTATCTCCCACCCTGTGGATGCATCTCGCCGGTCTCGTGAAGATTCGAAGCACTGCTACTTGGGCGCAGAGATATCACGCAACACCTGAAATAAAGCTTGCCACAAATAACCGGCAAAAGTAATGATTATGCATGAAACATTTGAATTGTTGATAAAGTTGACGATGCAGACTCGCCATCTTCGCAGTAGTGAACACGCCTATAGAGAGAAATGCACACTTCATATGAAGTGCTTCTTTTTTATTAATCCAGGCAAATTTGTTGATGAAACATTGTTTAAAATGAAGATACAATTTATACAAAACGAAATAAAATTTAAAGAAAGGCTTTCTACAAAACAAAACTTAGTAGATCAAAATCTGACCCATTCCAAATGTTTTCCGATATAGGCCTATTGGTCATCTTATGATCCTATCTTACTCATCTCATGCGGTTCCGTTTTCATATAATCAACATAGATGAAATAAAAAAAAATAACATTATATTATTTAAACATAAATATGAAACGTATGTTCAAGTTTTTTAACTTATAAGCGTCACACCGCTCCGCTTTGCTCACATGCTAATAATCAAATAACGATCTTCGAATATTATTTTTGCTTGAAAATTTCGTTTTGTATAAATTGTATCTTCATTTCAATCAATGTTTTCATCAACAAATTTGCAAGCTTTATTTCAGGTGTTGCTTGATAGCCTATCTCTGCGCCCAAGTAGCAGTGCTCCGCCTGTGCTTCCCCCTATCAGTCTAGCATTGCCATGTCAGTGTATTGATTCATTGTCCCTTCATAGTTTGCAAGAGACATATAATAAACTGAGCGTATCAATAATCTGAGACGTAGGCTATTTAATAAACTGAGCGTAGCCTATTCATCTGTCAATATGAAACGCGACTGGGTCATTCTAATTAATGATCGGAAAAACGCGTATCGACCACCGTTACTGTAAAATATGCACGTATGTCCATTTAAACTCGATTTTGGTCAAATGTGGATTATATCATTACACTGGCAAGAATATGGTTACATTTAAAGTTGTCGTACCAAGTATGACAACGCTACGTTCAACTGCTTTTGAAATTACGTGTTTTTTTCACTTCCTGAAAAGTAACCGTTTTGGACATACGTGAGTTTCATCGGGCAGCGACGATATATTTTTCTCTAGTGTAGTGTACTGAAGTGTTCCTTTTTAACGATTTATAGGCCGCATGCTATATGCTATTGTTATTATTATTTTATGCAGCCCTACATGTATACCACAAGGCACAACAAACCTGGTGTTCAAATTACTAATATATAGAAAAATCTAAAATGTATTCCCAAAATCGTGCACCCCTATTAGTTTCTCTTGATATCAGCATGTTCAGTTTTTTATTTTTTTACAGGGACCAGATGCCACTGATGAGTCCTGCTGACTTAAACATTATGAGACTCTGTACATGAACATGGTAAAATGAAAAATCAAACACCATGGAAATGACAGGTATGTACTATGTGTCACAGAGGTAAGAGAGCACCCAAGAGCGAATTGCAGAATATAATGTCTTTAATAAATGCAAGAAGGAATCCACCAATGTGGGCAAAAATGTCAAATAACAGAAATCTTCTTCTTGAATAATCACCGAACAGAAACAGCCGGTAGACCAGGCAATATAACAGAAATCTTCTCCTTGAATAATCACCGAACAGAAACAGCCGGTAGACCAGGCAATATAACAGAAATCTTCTCCTTGAATAATCACCGAACAGAAACGGCGTGTAAACCCGGGAAAGGGTGGCGACTGGCTGCAGGTCTCTCAGAGAAGCATAAGAAGACAGGCAGCGGAAATCAGGCACTGACCGGTCTTCAGCAGCAGGGTAGCTGGGCAGAGTACAGGGTAAGCGTATTCACAGCAAACATAAAGTAATACCTGTATTAGACGCCGCCCAGACAAGACAGGCACGAGAGGAATAGATAGCGAACTCTTGCATGAGAGAATCACGGAATAATCTGGCAAAGAGGTGAGAAAAGGGAAAGCATGAAATAGCTAACCTAATCAGCGGGAGAGAGAACAGGTGTGTGGAAACTTAGTGCGATTGCTGGTTGCAACAAGGGACAGCTGAGAGAGAGAGAGAGAGAGAGAGAGAGAGAGAGAGAGAGAGAGAGAGAGAGAGAGAGAGAGAGAGAGAGAGAGAGAGAGTGCGTGAATGACAGAGAGTAAATGAGTGAGGGTGTGTGCGAGAGATAATTATCAGAAGAGAGAGAGAAAGGAGGAAACCTTCTGGTTCATGACACTGATGCTGCGTCCCAATTCGCATACTATCCGTCCTAAATATTATTCGAAAATAGAATTAGTACGTCCCAAATCGTAGTATGTTGAAATGAGTGTCCCAAAGAGACCCGGATGGTCTACTATATCCGGTCAGAATCCGAAGTGCAGATCGATGCGCACTCTAACGGCTGATATTGCCCACAACCCATCGCACACTGGACGAGGATTCGGTTTGAACTACAAACACGAGTGAAAAGTGTTCAAAAACTACAGACATGGAGGACGCGCGTGTCCGATGGTTGTGTAGAGAGGTTTAGATAAAGGGGTTTGAGTGATTAATTATCAGTAAAAATGTTGACGAAAATGTTGGCTAGATTTTATTGCATCGAACCTTTATCGAACCTTTATTCAATGTTGGCTAGATTTTATTGCATCTGCAGCAGCATTGTGAACTTTTGTAAAGATACGTTTAGCCATTAACTTTTAAATGCATCATTACATTCAAGTGAGTGTTACGTCCGCATGACAGACCCACGACTGGCAGATGAACGTGCTACATTTCTCTCCGAAATGGTAAGAAATTATATTAGATTGAATGGGGGATTTTAACTATGACTAGATGATTGACAGGGCAGTTTACGGTGATAGGATGCACGGGACAGAGCCGTCCGTTAAAGATGGCGAAGTAGTTTGTCCCAAAGCTTGCCTACTCTTTTGCTACACACTCAAAAGTATGTACTTTTTCTTCACAAAAAGAGTACATACTTTTAGGGCGTAGTATAAGTAGGCGAATTGGGACGCAGCGTATGTTTCGGCAATGGCACAACGTTATGTGACTGTTCAAGTCTCTGTCTTTAGATCAGTGTGTTCAATAACGAGCTTTTTTGTCCTTTGTTGTGTATCTTTGGCGTATGTTGTGTTGTAAATAAATCCAAACAATCAAAAAGCCATTCTTTTTTAAATCTCTCCTCATTGTTTGTGCAAGGCTCCTCATAATGATAGGGCCTGATAGCACCTGATAGGGCCATTAGGGGAGGGTCTTTGTCTTTCTCAGGTGTGAAACACATCAATATTCATGATCATTCACGCCTCCTTGCACAAAGCTTTCTTACACAAAACATGTCTTACAAATTTTAAATCAATATATTGTTTTATCTGAATGAGTATGCAGGATGATTTTCGCATAGTTTTGGAGCAAATATTTTAGGCTATATGATACAATTTTCAAAGGTCTTGTGAAGGAAATAATCAGTATGGGTTTCATGACCTTATTTCAGTGACAATTCTTTTCATCCACAAACCACGCATAAACGTCATTACCTCAAAACTACAAACTTTTACGTACATCCTGCTGACATATTTTTGTGGCAGAGTTTGTGCTGAATGCAGTGTAATGAGACTTTAGCCATGAAAATGTCACAAGTAACAGAAATAAGCACAAATGTCTGAACACCTCCAGGGCCCAGAAAACACCTCAGACCCCAGAGGGTAATCAATCTATATCAATTGTTTGTGTGTGTGGATGGCAAGAGACAAAATGAGGATAGAAATAATGCAAAATATTTGTGTTTATTATAAAAGCAACATAAAAAGAAAGAATAGTAAGAGATGGGAAATAATGATGATAAGGGAAAAAATTACAAATAAAAAAGAAAATAAATAGAGTTGTGGTCAGAATTATTGGCACCCCTGATAAATATGATCAAAGATGGCTGTAAAAATAAATCTGCATTGTTAATCGTTTTGATGTTTGTTTTGGATGATTGTCCTGATGGAAGATCCAACCACGGTCCATTATAAGATTTCTAGCAGAGGCCGTCAGGTTTAGATTTTTTTTACCTTTTGGTATTTGCTAGAATCCTTGATACCATGTATCTGAACAAGATGTCCAGGACCTCCAGCAAAAGAATAGCCCACAACATTAAAGATCCAGCGGTATATTTAACCGTAGGCATGGGCTACTTTTTATCACTGTTTGCACCAAAGCCATCTGGTGGGTTTGCTGCCAAAAAAGCCTTTTTTTTATAGTTTCATCTGACCACAGAATCCGGTCCCTTTTGAAATTCAAGTCGTGTCTCACAACTGAATATGCGGGAGCTTGTTTTTTGATGAGCGAGGAGAATTTTTCTTGAAACCCTGCCAAACAACATGTGGTGATGTAGGGGCTGTTTGATCATTTTAAGGCTTTCTGACCCCAAGACTCTTGATTACAAGAGGTAGCTAATCTAGATTACAAGAAGTAATCTGTGATCCTTGGAGAGTCTTTGGCAACTCAAACTCTTGCATTAAGACGATATAGACACGTCCTCTTCCAGGCAGACCCCTAGCATCTTTAGGTGATTAGAACTGATATTTTGCCCTGATGGTGTAAATAGGGATTTTCAATGCTTGAGCTATTTTCTTACAGCCACTTACTATTTTGTGAAGCTCAACAACCTGTTTCTGCACATCAGAACTATATTCGTTGGTTTTACTCATTGTCATTAGCCTGACTTCGTCATACTCATATTCTAGTCAGAATGTGAGTCTGATACTGCTCCATAGGGCTTTGATTATGAGGCGTGTCTTAACCGAACCAGGAAAAAAAAAACTCTGCACTCAATTGGATAGACCTAGAACCAATGAGAGCAACGCAGTAAGTCAACTACTTTGCATAGCACAGTTGTCAACTACAGAACTCAAATGCACGCACGCTGGAAGAAGTAAAATAACGAGTGTTGCTTCTTTTACTTGGCCCTCTATGAGTGCGACCAAAGGAGAAACTACAACGACCACAGGGTTTTCATTGCGTCCCATCTTCTTAGTTACCATCGGAGCCAGCTGATAAATTAAACTTTTGCCGAATCCCGTAGGAAGGACGGCAAACACATCTTTCCGATCGACAAATGCCTTGATTGCAGTTCTATGTTCGTCTATTAAAATGAATGCGCTGTCGATTTCTTTTACGACAGACGCGATAGCGGAATCTCTACATCTCAGTTCTCCAGCTGCAGTCGTCTGTGAGGGAAACCAGTTCAACCCAAGCGCTCTTTGATAACGTGATGATTACGTAACTGCAGATCACCTGTGTCCATCATCGTATAAAGCCCGCCCTGGCAATTTGATTGGCCCGAACATTTTTTAACTGATCATAATTACTCCTCAATGGAGCGAGTCCAGACCGAACTTCCCGACCCAAAAATGTTGTGGGCGGGGTTCGGCTGGCATCCAGGCTACATTGTCATAGTCATAGCTAGAAAATGTCATGTTCCTAGTCACCCTGGCATGCTAAAAAATTTAAAGATGAATGGGAATATACTTCAGAGACATTCTACTTATAAAAAAATTCTAGGGCTACCAATAATTATGGCCAACGTGTTTTGAAGAAAAGCATTTATTTCATAATGTGCCCCCCCCCCCCCCCCCCTTACTTTCAATTATTTTACTCAATGTGTCAGGAAACTGTCATCTAACTCGTACCACACCGTTTGACGCAGACCTACGAGAGGGGCATCCCATCGTGGCTCTGAGACCTGTTTACTAATATACATCTATTATTCTAGTTATATGCATCATGTGGAAAAGCAGTGTATGAAAGTCATTTTACAGTATAATAGCAGCTACTAGTGAAACCTCATGTTTGTTAAATGAGGCTTGGCAAACCATTTAATGTTGCATTTCTGCCACCTACTGGATGGAGAGTGAAGCGAAGATCATCAATCATCATCAAATCAATCATTCATTTATAAAGCACTGTATATAAAAACTGCACCAAACTGCTGTTAATGCCCCAACAATAAAGGATAAAACAACCAAGATATAATAAGGATTCCACAATACAAAAGGACATGGGTACAAATATTTAGTATGTGTTCTTTAATGACAGATTTGTCATTTCTTATATATATATAGAGAAATATATATTAAGAAATAAATGTATTAAGTACAGAAAAAATGTGGGATTAGATTATATATTATATTATATATATATAATCTAATCCCACATTTTTTCTGTACTTAATACATTTATTTCTTAATTATAGCCATTCAACGTTACACAATAATTAAAAGCCATATTTTTTTACATTTAAAGGTCTTTAAAAACACAACTTTTAATTATAGTAAACTTAAAACAATCTTAAAACCATTATATCTAGTTTATAATTGACATTTAGCTTTTAGTATCTTTCGTGTTAAACTGTGGGGTTTTGTTGTATTAAGCAATGACAGTAAAGAATCTGTTCTAGCTGTGCCTTTAATATAACACACAGGTTCAGATTTTTACTTGCCCTGCCAAATCTTTCTGAATATGAGAATGCAATAAAATATTTGCCAACTGTTCATGATACAAAATGTTAAACGACAGACATTATTTATCCAGGGATGCAAAATACTACTGACCTTGAATTTCTCAGATTTTAAAGGGGTGATGAACTGAGAAATCAAATTTTCCTTGAGCTTTTGACCTCTAAGAGGTCATCATATTATAAGAATATCCTGTAAGTTTCAGAACTGAAAACGTCCTTGTTAGTCCAATAAAAGCTTTTATTGACACCAGGCTCAGCAAACGACTCGTTTTTCAAAGCGGGGAACTATGACGACACAGAGGATAAAACACACCCCCGCAGAAGAAGATCAACGCCTACTTCAACACGGCCGGTTTAGCCCCGCCCACCGATTCGCGCATTACACGAAACTCATTATAATATGCAAAACTGTTATCCACTCACAGCAGTGTTTACTTCCAAGTCTTCAATGCGAGACGCCCATAAAAACCGAGCGTTTTTGAGCTAGGCTCAAAACTAGGGTAGAAAATAGCCTATTACTTATTCATTTTTATGTTTTTGAATGTAAAAACCAAGCGAACGTCATAAGTTGACCTCAGACAACAATATAAAAAAAATTAAAAAGCCAGTTCATGACCCCTTTAATGTCATTTGCATTTTTTGTCACAATGTAGTTCCTGATTGTGTGTGTTGAGCATTAGCATAGCAGTTTTCAGCATATCAGACATAAGATAAGAGTGAATGCTTGTATATTGTGCTTTCCTTCAGTAATTTCACTTGTCTACATTGTGGGCTGATTTTATGGTAGGCTATATCTCAAATTTACTGATATTAAACTCCCATATGGAAAAGAGCAGAGTAAACATTCAATACAATTTTATTTGCTTTGAACCATGAAAAGCCAAATTATTACATTAACAAGAATGAACATAAATACTTGCAGTCACTTTCACCTTCATTGTGAGCTCATTCAAGCTTTAGACCCTTCCAGCCGATCTAGTCTTTACGGGACGTCCTGATTCATTCTCCCTCGGGTACCTGTACATCATGTGTTTATCTCTGAAATCATGCATCTGTGCTACAAACTCAAAGATCTTAAAGAACACTCAGTTTCGTACGCCAGAATAAATGTTAAGCATGCGACAAAATAGATCAGATTCACACAAGATGACAGTCAGAGAAAAGACATCAATGACAAATGAAATTTCTTCCAAAGCTTTATTTTCTCAGAAAGAAATGAATATGAATCACAGACTTACAGAAATCCAGCAAAGAAGAAAATCACTGACATTCAAAATGTATGTAAATATAGACTAGGGCTGAGTATCGAAATAAATTTCACAATTTGATTTAATTCCAATCTCTATGTCGATTAATTAAAAAATATCAGGTTTGGTACATTTTTATCAAAGGAAAACAAATCTCTTCTTCGCTACAAATAATTTTTTGTGAAGTTTTGTTCACGCATCAACTGAAAAGATCGGGATTTATGAATCGATATTGGTTCATCAAAATGAGGATTGATTAAAATCAAGAAATTCATATTTTCAACCCAGCCCTATACAGACAGTTATTTGGGTAATTATAAACCCCAAATTAACGGGTACATGGAAGGGAAGTACAGCAGCCTCAAAAGGTATTAAGACACTTGAAAATATCTGTATTTCATTGCACTAGATGAAATTCAATATCAAACCAAGTGTCATCTGTGCTCAAATGATGCTAGAGCTTTTCTCTTGTAATTGTTTATTATTTTTTAAGTGTCCAAATACTTTTTGATGCCACTGTAAACATTTGTAGATCACAATTTTATTTAAGATAACATATTTTAACCTTCACCAGTTCATTTAAATGCTTGTGCTTTAAAAGTACAGATATTCCATAATATATTTTAATCAATATGAGATCATTACATTTATCTATTGACATTTATTAATATAGCAGATTATTTTATCCAAAGCAACTAACAAATAAGGGAAAAATCACATGCAATTTTATGGTAATTACTAGATAATATGCACTAAACTAAAAACACCAATAGAGCAAAATGAAAGAAAACACAGTAAATGTTTGAATCCATCACCACATGAATTGATCTCAGAAAAGTGAAGGTTATATGGACTTTAAATGGAGATAATGTGACGGCAAAGGGCTTGATTGAATCTTCATAAACCGTCACTCGACTCTCTCTCTCACTTGGTGCAGATGAAGTTGTGTGTCTCAGTTTCAGGAAGGCTGATCCAGAGCTGGTTGCTGGTCTGAATGGCTCCGGATCTCACTGTCGTAATGCAGTTCTCCTCCCCGGTGCCGTGACCCGGATGCCAGTGCTCATAGCACAGGGTCTGACCGTTGACCCAGAACCAGAGGCCGAGCACGCAGGAGTGACGGAGACCCAGCCACACGTGAGCAGTGGAGGCCATCGAGGACACGTTCTCCACCCGAAGCTGGATCTCCGGCGAGTCCACCGACACCAGGTCCATGTCTTCATCTCTGCAGTATTTCAGAGCTCCTGTCCACGTCAGATTCTGTCTGATCAGAACCAGTTTATCTGGAGCACAAACAGAAACAACAACGGTCACATTTTAGTTTAGGGTCCAAATCTCAATATTAACTGTTCATTACGACTTTTGCTTCAATAAACTCCTAATTACTGCTTATTAATAGTTAGTAAGGTTGTTGTTAAGTTTAGGAATTGGGTGGATCAAGGGATGCAGAATATGATCATGCAGAATAATGCATTAATATGTGCTGATAAACAGCCAATATCCTAGTAATTATGCATGTTAATAAGCAGCTAGTTAATAGTGAGAACTGGACCCTAAACAAAAGTGTTACCACAAAAACATTAAACATTTTGGTAACACTTTATTTTGATGGTCCCTTTTGAACATTCTGTTGACTATAAGTAACTTTGCAACTACATGTCAACTAACTCTCATTAGAGTATTAGTAGACTGTCTGCTTAATATCTGCCAACTCTTTATTGTAATGCTCCTCAAACAGACATTCTACTGACTATAAGTAACTTTGCAACTACATGTCAACTTTTTTTTATCCCTAACCCTTCCAGTCTACTAATACTCCACTAACACTCTAGTGAGAGTTAGTCAAGTCAAGTCATCCTCATCCTAGATTCATCCTCAATCACCTCAATCACCCCATCAAGGTCGGTCAGAAATCTTGGAGTAATCTTTGATGATCAGCTGACCTTCACAGACCACATTACAAAGACAGCTCGATCATGCAGGTTTGCTATGCACAACATCAGGAAGATCAGGCCTTTCCTAACTGAGCATGCAACACAACTTCTCGTCCAGGCCCTGGTCATTTCTAGGCTTGATTACTGCAATGCTCTTCTGGCTGGACTTCCATCATGTGCAACTAAACCTCTACAAATGATCCAGAATGCTGCAGCTCGTCTTGTCTTCAACGAGCCCAAAAGGGCCCACGTCACTCCTCTGCTCATCTCTCTGCACTGGCTACCACTCGCTGCTCGCATCAAGTTCAAGGCTTTGACGCTTGCTTACAGATTGACCATAGGTTCAGTTCCCTCCTACTTCCACTCACTACTACAAGTCTACATCCCTACCAGAAGCCTACGATCGGTCAATGAGCGACGGCTCGTGGTACCATCACAGCGGGGCACAAAATCACTCTCCAGAACATTCTCATTCACGGTTCCATGCTGGTGGAATGATCTCCCCACCCTCATCCGGAATGCAGAATCCCTGACAACATTCAAAAGACAACTGAAAACTCATCTCTTCCGGGAGCACTTAACATAAAAAAATAAAATAAAAATAAAAAATAAAATCCTTTCCTCTAAATCCTCGCTTGCCTGGCTTATGCTACTCGGAGCTATGTCTGAACTTTGTATTTTGAGCACTTCTTGCGTTGCTTTTGCCTCTTCACGATGACTCGCTTGGTTTAGTCCTCAGTTGTAAGTCGCTTTGGATAAAAGCGTCTGCTAAATGACTAAATGTAAATGTAAATCTTCATTTATATAGCGCTTTTAACAATGGAGATTGTTTCAAAGCAGCTTTACAGAGATAAACATACAATTTACGGTAACAGAGATTGTTTTGGCTTTATAGCGATTTTGAATAATGTTATTTCCGGCTAAAGTTGGTTTTGATTGATTCACTTCCAGCAAAATTATCATTTGTTATTACATTAGGGGCCACTAAGACGACGGCGTTCTCTCTAAACAGACTTTAAACGTGAACCTGTGACCTGATGGCGTTCACATGCACATTAAGAATTGATTCTATAGTTATATTCGTTTGAATATGTGTGCGCAGGTTTGTAATTTCCCTACAAACCATGCCTAATTAAACTACTTGTCTTGCCTATAAATTTGATACAGAATTTTATTTGATCACTTCGAGGTACGCGAACCGGATTTCAACAACGCTTTATCTGTAGAGTGGGAAAGGGATCCTCCATAGGGAGAGGATAGTGGACACTTCAGCACTGCATTGTCATCGGGTCCAGGCGAATCTCCTTCGTCAGATCTGGATTCGGCCTGGATCCGGCAGGCTGCAGGAAAACCTCGGGATAAACAAAGACACTAATATTAGCGTAGATGCCATTCTTCTTATGATGTAGCGAGTACATCAAGATTTAAGGGAAGTGTTCCCAGTTCCAGCTGACCTAATCTATGCAGCCTAACATTGAATTATCGAAGTCTATAATGTATTATGTGTATGCTAGGTCAAAGAGATGTGTTTTTAGTCTAGCTTTGAACTGACAGAGTGTGTCTGCTTCCCGGACAATGGTAGGAAGACTATTCCAAAGTTTTGGTGCTAAATAGGAAAAGGATCTCCCGCCTGCAGTCGATTTAGATATTCTAGGTATTATCAACTGGCCGGAGTTTAGAGATCGCAATAGACGTGAAGGACTATAATGCGTTAAGAGCTCGCTCAAGTACTGGGAGCTAAACCATTTAGTGCTTTGTAAGTAATCAACAATATTTTAAAATGTATACGATGTTTAATAGGGAGCCAATGCAGTGTTGATAGAACCGGGCTAATATGGTCATATTTCCTGGTTCTGGTAAGAACTCGAGCTGCGGCATTTTGAACTAGCTGTAGTTTATTTATTAAGCGTGCAGGGCAACCACCCAGTAGAGCATTACAATAATCTAGCCTTGAGGTCATGAACGCATGAACTAATTGTTCTGCATTTGTTAATGAGAGCATATGGCGTAATTTAGATATGTTTTTAAAAATGGAAAAATGGAGTTTTACAGATACTAGACAAGTGGCTTTCAAATGAGAGATTGGTATCAAAGAGCACACACACACACACACACACTCACACACACACACACACACACACACACACACACACACACACACACACACACTCTCACACACACACACACACACTCACACACACACACACACTCACACACACACACACACACACACACACACACACACACACACACACACACACACACACACACACACACACACACACACCAGGTTCCTAACCGACGACGAAGACTTGACAGAGCAGCCATTAAGTGTTAGACAGTATTCTAGGTTATTACGTGTGGATGTTTTTTGTCCAATAATTAGAATCTCTGTTTTTTCAGAATTTAGTAGTAGGAAATTACTAGTCATCCAGTTTTTTATATCGGCTATGCATTCCGTTAATTTTGTGAATTGGTAAGTTTCGTCGAGGCGTGAAGAAATATACAGCTGAGTAATATGTATGTTAATAAGCAGCTAGTTAAAGGAGAACTCTGGCGCAAAATGAACCTTTGGTCTAATTACACATTGTTACCTAGTCAACCGTTATCTGAGATTTGTTTTCATGATTATCGAATGTAAATAGTTTTATCTCTAAAACAGTTTAGCCTATAATGCTAGTATAACGCTAGTATATTGGGCATAGAGTAATGACAAATAAAAATCGCTTGTTAATACCACTAACAAGGCTCAAAATAGCCCCACACTAGCACGGTAGCATAATGAGGGTCCCTACCTTCAAACCGAAGCATTGAGAACTTTGTCAGTGTCCAGACAGTTTAATAAGAAGATATTTTAAACATACAGTCAACTTCGCGTATACAGGCAGAAGCCATCTTTGAAATACAGCCTTTACCAGTCGATCTACGAACGCCGATCCAAGCCTGCTGTTCGCGCTCACCTTATCACAACTTATAGCTCGTTCACATCTCACCAGCGCACTTGGATCGGCGTTCGTAGATCGACTGGTAAAGGCTGTATTTCAAAGATGGCTTCTGCCTGTATACGCGAAGTTGACTGTATGTTTAAAATATCTTCTTATTAAACTGTCTGGACACTGACAAAGTTCTCAAACGCGACTCTGGATGACTTGGAGTTAAGAGAACGTCACAAGAAGATGTGTTCCGAGTTTTGACGACCGGATACGGCAAAAGTTTAATATACCAACTAGCTGGTTCACTGGTGGAAAAACGCACAGGACTGACTCAGCCACAGCCGTTCCTTGCTCTGGTTGGTTGTAGCGCTGTCCTATTGCGTGCCGAGGGATATTGAAAGACAACCGTTTATCCGCCCCTCGGATTGAGGTATGCCAATTGTGGGTTCCCAGACCTAACATCTTGATGTAGGTCTGGCTTGCCAGGCTACCGGAGTTCTCCTTTAATAGTGAGAACTGGACCCTAAACTAAAGTGTTACTACAAAAACATTAAACATTTTTAGTTAAACGATTCTTCTCCCAAAAAATGTAATTCTGTCATCATTTACTCGCACTCGTGTCGTCCAAACCCCTGCATATTAAGATATTTTAGTCATAAAACTTATCATATAAATCGAGCGGTTTAATCCAGATTCAGTTTAGGCTTTTATTTAAATCTTAAAAATGATTGTCCCAAATAGAGCAGATCACATTAAGGAAACAGTAACGCTTGTGTGCGTCACACGCTAGAACAAACCGGATTCTTTTGCTTCATGTTCATGCCAACTCGTGTCCCGCCGGGTCGATCAGCGCGGTGTTCTAGTGTAGCATCTACAGCTCACACAGTTCTGACTGGATCTCTGCCCAAAACAGCCCTACCTAACATTGGCATCTAGTTTTTATTCGTTAATGAAAATGTCAATAGATTGTCGTCATAGTTTTTGTTATTCATCATTCAAAACGTTTTTTTAGTTATCGTCTAATTTCCGTCTGAATTTTTTTTTTACACAAATTAACTCTGGTTAGTGTTGGTTAAAGTTGTAGTGCACTCATTCTGTGATTTAGAGTTTGTGTTGTTTCACATGTAGAGTTGCATTTGTTTAGATGATTGTGTGTGTGTGTGTGTGTGTGTGTGTGTGTGTGTGGGTAGGTTTAGGACTCGGGTTAGTGTGTGTATGATGGGTAGGTTCAGGGGTTGGGTCAGTGTGTGTGTGTGTGTGTGTGTGTGAGCGTCTACTTACTGTCATAACACACAAAGGGATAACGACCTGTACAAGGATCATCTACCCATCGTCCTCCGTGGTTTTTGATATCAATGGAGGTGCAGACATCCTGTCTTTCGGATCCGCTGTTGGGTTCACCAGTGTGCCAGTGTGTGAATGTGGAGCTGCTGTTATCTGACCAAACCCAGAGTCTCTTCAGACCGATCCAGGCTTCATCAGATGAAATTTGGTTGTTTTGTATGAACTTCTTAGTCTCATTATTCTCACTCTGGTTCCTCACACTGACCAGATCTGTGTGATTCTGTCTACAATAACTCTGAGCTTCAGTCCAATTCTTTGTCACATTTACAGGGACCCATGTTTTACTGCTGGCTTTAAAAGAGAAAGACATTTGTCTAATGAAGTGAAATATCACAGAAATTAAATGCATAAAAAATAATATAATATAAGGACAAAGAAACAAGAACATAAGGACAAAAGGACAAATCCACTAAATGCAATAATAGTTTATCATTCAAAACTAAAAATGTTTTATTATTATTGTACATGAAAATACTCAATATGGTCTTTAATAAAGCACATATCTGTGTGTTGTGATCTTACAGCTGAACTCACCATTATAGCAGATGAATGGCCTTGTGAAACTACAGGGTGCATCATGCCATTGTCCATCAGCCTTCTTCATAAAAACACAGTGTCCATCTCCTTCTGGTTGTGCTGGTGCCCAGTTCCTGTACTGGGACTCGTTTGCTGTGTAGAACGTGGAGTCATTCAGAGACCATATCCATGTGTTTGTGCTCTTCAGCCCGATCCAGACATGATCAGCATTAGGGTTCACACTCTTTATGACCCGCTCTGCGTCGGTCTGATGTTGTGTGTCGGTGATTGTGGCCAGATCTGTGTATTTCTCTCTGCAGTGTTTCTGAGCTTCAGTCCAACTCTTTCTCTCATTCACAAAGTGATACTGACGCAAAGCTCCTGCAGACAAACTGACCACGGCTGAGAAGAGACACATTCAGATCTCAAACGATGATCTCACTGATCGATGACACACATTATCTTTATCATTACGGGGCAATATTTGCCACCTATAGTTGATTACTGGGACACTTTTTACCTTTACAATTTTTAATGAAGAAATATTAAATGAAATTATATTTTTAAATATGAAACCGGCAGTGTTAATGAGTGAGTGAGTGAGTCATTCAACCGATGTGTTCAAACGGCTGATTCATTCAGGAGCAAAGCTAGCGAATAATGGGTAATTTGGATTTTTTGAAAAAAACTATTTTTGGCGAACTAGTCTTAGATTTTCACTAATGATTGTCCTGTAATTATCAATAATTATAAAAAAAGTTGAAATTTTGATTCACCGAAGTGGGAGGAGCCGCTTTTTATAAAATGGCTATAACTCGTGAATGGAATGAGATATTTTCACATTTGTAAGACAGCGACTGGCCACCTGGTGGCGCTATAACATGAAAAAAACATAAATATGGTTATAACTACGCTACCCTAAGTCTGATTGACTTGAACATTGGCATGCGGTGTCTTCGTCCAAGGAGCCAAGACTGACTTTGAGGACATTCGCATATCTCGAAAAACCTGGCCGGCGACGGCCAATGAAGTTTGAGCAGCTAACAGACAAGGTTTATGGTTAATTTTTCACACACGACATTTATGACGGATGATAGATCTCCTCATTCTGAGCAACTTTGCCTCTAGGACCGCAGCTGTCAATCAAATCGTTCGTTAAATATTGGGGATTATTTAAAAAAACAACTTTGGCGAACTAGTCCTAGGTTTTTGGCTCAACCGCGATAAAACCCCTGCGGCACAATTCTCAGGACTCAATGTCAATAATTATCCAAAAAAAAAAGCTGATCTTTGGCCTTTGGATGGCTATAGCTGGGTCATTTAGAAAAGGGGCGTGGCCAAGTCCAACTTCCTATCATTTGGTGAGCACACGCGGCACATGATTCATAAGAAGCATGCTAACTTTTATGGACATCGGGCCATAGCGGGCGCTTTAAAGGGGAAATGAAGCAGTCAATCAAGTTTACATGATTTACAAGATGGATTTCCACTATAATCAACAATTATATAAGAAACATGACAAATGTAAACATAAAAAAGAAAAACCGTTATATCTTTCGCGTGAAAGTGTCCGTCACACTTTCACGCTTGCTCTGTTGCCTGAAGGCATGAAATCCAGGAGATGCATTCTGGGAGTTGTGGTTTTTGATTAGGATTGTATTCATGAGCTTCGATCGAGTCACTCGCCTAAATATTTCACAGTCTTCCTCAGTCATTTTCAGTCGCAAATGTTCTGTGTGCAAAATGAGTGTTTGAGTAAAGCTGTGCGTCTGATCTCCTCAATAGCACAATAACACACTTTCACACTCAGCTTGAACACTTTCAGCACAGCACTAACACTACGAGCACTAGAACTGAAGCACTGCATTAAACACTCACTCACCTGTGAGCAGAAGAGACGTCAGTGTGATTCTCTCCATTCCTGAGGGAAAGACAGAACACAGGCTCAACAAACAAGCTTCATTTGCTTTGAAATACTGCAGCTGAAGTTCGTACAGAATCCAGAACTTCAGAGCATGTCATTCCTACTTTATCATTGCTTATTAGCTTCCGCATCAATTATAAACACACAGACAAAGCTCCTAAAGCTGAAGCGTGTCAGTGCAGTGTTAAAATACTGTTTTATGCTGCACGTTTCCACTTTAAACCCTTCAGGATAAAACTCTGTCTCATAGAAATTGAGATCTGGAATTACAGTGCTGTTCTACAGTGTATTACTGTAAACGCAATTTTTATTTTAATATTTACTTTTATATTTTGCTCTTGTACACTTGTTTGTTTTGTGTTTTTTTTCAGTGATCCTACAGAAGAACCATTTTTAGTTCTTAAAAGAACCATGTTTTCTTAGTGTGTAAAACATTTAAAAATCTAAAGAACTTTTTTCCACTATAAAGAACCTTTTGTGCAATGTAAAAGATTATGTGGATGTTAAAGGTTCTTAATGGAAATGTCAATGAAGAACCTTTAGTTTTTACTAAATAATACAACCGAGCATAATTTAATACAAAACACAGTTAAATCAATCCTATTGTAATCAGTGTAAAGTTAAAACTGTCTTAAACTCTTTTTCTTACCTGTGGATGTTGGGATTTCTGTGCGATTGTGTGTGTGTGTGTGTGTGTGTGTGTGTGTGTGTGTTTCCCTGTCAGGACAGACTGATATCTCTCCTTCTGCTCCTCCCAGCTCTAGTTTTCCTGGAGAGAAAACTCCCGTCTGTGGTTTATTTGTTTCCTCTCTTGCCCTAAGGCGATTTACTGACCGAAAGTGTGTGATGTCCATTTACTGTTGTGTCTGTGTGTGTGTGTGTGTGTGTGTGTGTGTGTGTGTGTGTGTGTGTGTGTGTGAGAGAGAGTGTGTCTGTGTGTGTGTGTGTGTGTGTGTGTGAGAGAGTGTGTCTGTGTGTGTGTGTGTGTGAGAGAGAGTGTGTCTGTGTGTGTGTGTGTGTGTGTGTGTGTTTGTGTGTTTGTGTGTGTGTGTGTGTGAGAAAGAGAGTGTGTCTGTGTGTGTGTCTGTGTATCTGTGTGTGTGTGTGTGTGTGTGTGCTTGAGAGTGTATGTGTGTGTGTATGTGTGTGTGTGCGTGAGAGTGTGTGTGTGTGTGTGTGTATACTATAGGCAAAAACATTGTTTTTTTCATGCACTGGTTAATTTTGGGATATTTGGGTTTTCATATATTTCATATGTATCAGGTATTCATTCAGACTAGTGAGGAAAAACATCTAAAGTACACATTTAAGAGTTTATTTTATTGTGCTTTTTTGCGTATGTATGTTTCAATTTGAGTTTTTCTCCACTTCAGCAGCTTTACAGACACCAAACTTTACAGTTTTATTCACAAGTATATTTTGAAGGTTTGTTCATATATTTAATTGATCTGGTTTATATAATATTTTTTTTCCTAAAAACATGGTGATTTACTTTTTTTTTTCTGTTTACAGGGTTTTTTGACAGTGATTTATGGAGCAATAAAAAGAGAGATCCAAAATCACCTCTGGAAAAACCCTGGAAAAATCTTTCATATTTAAAGAGATTTCAATATCAACTCAATTTCTCATCAGATTGACTCTCAGAAGAAACATGAAGTTCTTCTATTAGACATGAAGAAGAATCTGCTGAGGTATGAAAGAGCACAAGTATATTTTCAGTCAAGTCACCTTTATTTATAAAATGCTTTAAACAATACACATACAATATGTGTCAAAGTAGCGTGACAGTCATAACAGGAAAATGATGCACTGATGCAAACAGAGTTAATTTCAGCTCTAAAAGAAAACATTGAGTCATTGAGTCAGTGTCACATTTGAATTTGGATTCCCTTTTCATTTGTATATGTTCTTTATTTGTTTGATGCAGATAATAATCATTAGTGTCCCATTGTCCCTCAGTGATGAACATTCACATGTGCTTCAGATTAAATCTTCAGGACAGAATTTGAATGTGTGCCGTTGATCCTCAAGATGGTAATGATGTGGAAAAAAACACGATCTATCCAGGAAACCAGGAGCGGTCATGTTAACGTGAGTGTTGTGTCTCTTTATTACTGACTAATGATGAATTGAGTTCAATTCAGCTATAAAGCAGAAATGCAATATCTGTTATGGAGACTCAGATAGGATGATAGAATTGAACCCAAAACAGTTTATTGAACAGCACTGATGTTGATGGAACGGCAGCACTGAGGGGAACAGGTACAGTAAATGTGCAGGGAAGTGGTGAGCATGAAATGGTGGCGTTTGAGTCTTAAACTGAAGAGTAATAGTGCAAACTGAAAGTCTTTGGGTTGATGATGGAGAATATTGGAGACTGGAGAACGAAGGGTATAATAAACAACTGCTTTATTTGCATCACTGTTGCTATGATGTCACAATAAAATTCAGTTGTAGTGAAGTGTGTCTTTGTGTAGCCTTTTAAACATGCAAATATGAGACGGCAGCACATCATTTATAGATTATATTACAGTGATCTACATGAAAAATCTTTCCAGTATTATGATGTTAAAAAGTACCGTAAATATGCATTTACTTGAGACGCAAAATGATTTAAGATGTTAAGTCTTTTTGATCAAAAATATATTTGTTTATATATAAATATATATGTAAATATATATGCCGCATTGGCATATATTTGTTCATGGTTTAAGCATAAACTCGCTTAATTTTGATAAATCTTTTTCATTAAAAAGAATTGACATTTACATTACATTTTTACATTTAATAATTTAGCAGACGCTTTTATCCAAAGCGACTTACACATGAGGAGAGCAATAGCATTAGCAGCAATCAAACTATCCATAGGACAACAATATGCAAGTGCCGTGACCAGTCCCAGTTAGTCCAGCCCAGTACCCGTGGACATTCCTCCAGAAGGGAACAGTCCAGGTGAAGGTCTGTGAAGGTGATTCTGTGTCACTTAGGGATGATGCACCACAATACGCTGTTCACCTGCAGAACACAAGCTTCTGGAGACACATCGGTCTGGAGTAGTGAGTTTAGGTACAGTGCAGAGCAAATTTGATGCGAGCGGCTGTTGGAAACCAGTGCAAGTTTATGAGGAGAGGAGTGACGTGTGTCTCTTCGGCTCGATAAACACACTCTTGCTGCAGCATCTGGATCAGTTGCAGAGGTTTGACAGTGATGCTGGAAGGAGAGAGCATTACAATAGTCCAGTCTGGATAGAACAAGAGCTTGGAGAAGGAGATGTGTAGCTCCGATAAGAAGGTCCTGATCCTCCTAATGTTGAATAAGACAAATCTGCAGGACCGGGCAGTTCTAGCAATGTGTTCTGTGAAGTTCAACTGATCATCAATCTCAACACCAAAGGTTCTGGATGGAGTTATTGATGGATGAACCTAGCTGAATGAAGAAGTTGTGATGAAGTGATTGGTTGGCCGAAAACAGAAGCAGTTCTGTCTTTGGGAGGTTTAGTTGAGAGTGGTGGTCCTTCATCCAGTAAGAAATGTTTCAGGCAGGCTGAGATGCGAGCATCTACCGTCGGATCATCCAGCTGGAATGAGAGGTTGTGTGTCATCAGCATAGCAGTGATAGGAAAACCCATGTTTCTGAATGACAGATCCTACTGATGACATGTAGATGGAGAAGAGAAGTGGTCCCAGCACTGAGCCCTGAGGCACTCCAGTAGCTAGATGTTGGGTCTTAGACACCTCACCCCTCCTCGACACCCTGAAGGACCTACTGAGAGGGAAGACTTGAACCATTGGAGTGCGGATCCTGAGATGCCCTCCGTCATGAGGATTGACAGGAGGATCTGGTGGTTAATTGTGTCAAAGAACTGAGGATTTGGAATCTGCTTTTGCCAGTCTCAGAGCTTCAATAACCCAGAGCAGGGCCGTCTCAGTTGAGTGACACTTTTGAAACCAGACTGGTTGTTGTCCAAGAGGTTGTTCTGTGTAAGAAATTTAGAGAATTTGATTAAAAACGAATCGCTCAATTGTCTTATGTAAGATGGGATACCGGTCCGTAGTTCGTAGTGCTGGATTTAGAGTGGGTTTCTTAAGCAGTGGGGTTATCAGAGCCTCTGAAATGCTGTGGGAAAGATACCAGTGTAAAGAGAGGTGTTGATTATATGAGTGAGTGTGGGAACAACTGAAGAAGAAATGCCCTGAAGGCGAGTTGGGATAGGATCAAGCGGACAGGTAGTAGGGTGATTGAAAAAGGATGAGTTTGGAGACTTCTGACTGGAGAGAAGGAGGAGAGAATGTGAGTGTTTGCTGTTAAGATGTGCTGTTCGATTTGTTGTGTAGGAAATTGGCTGCTTATGGTTGTTGTTTTGTTTATAAATAATGTGGCAAAGTCATCAGCAGTTTGGTTTTATGACAGAGGGAAGGGGAGGACTAAGAAGAGAGGAGAAGGTTTTGAAAAGTGCGCGAGAGTCAGATGAATTGTTTATTTTGTTGTGGTTTTAAGGTTTTTTTAGCAGTAGAGACATTAGTAGAGTGTAACGCTTAAGTTCAATAAAGATGAAGATGAGGAATATAGCACAAGGTTTATTAGAATAATCCAAACAGCCAACTTTCGAAACAGCGTGCAGACACCAATAAACCAAGTTAAGGAACAACTTAAGAAGGACAATTAATCACATACAGCTGACACATATGAGGGCTTGTGATAGCAGGATGACCAGGTAAAGGGATGGTGATGGTGGAACGACGAGACCCGGGTGGTATTGCTGGAGGCAGTCCAATGACTCAGACCCAGAGCCTTCAGCCCACGGCGGAGTAGAGGGAGTGAAACCGACCTCCCGCCGCAGCAAAAGGAAGACAGAGGGAAGTATGGCGGGTTTTGGAGGAGGACAAGGATGTTGCAAATGGCTGGTGATGGCAGGACCACCAGGTAAAGGAATGATGATAGTGTTGTAGCGTTGCCACATAAGGGAAAGCGTATTTATATTAATTGACCGAGAATAAGTTTGTTGTTGTCAATTATTGTATTGCTTTGCCCGGTATTTTGTATTTGCCCTTACTGTTGTGAATTTGACCCCAATATATGACCTCGCGATCACTTATCGGAACTTCTCGTCACGTGATGACACGTCATGGAACAGGAAAAGACTATGTGTTTTTCCATATAAGGAACCGGTATTCTGGTCTTCGGGAGAGCTTACTCTCACTCACAAACTTTGCAGAGTCGTTGTGGATTACCTTTTTTGCTGGCTGTTTTTGGAGCGCTGAGCTGCAGATCCTTGGAGGAGTATAGCGTTTGTTTGGATTACTCATCTCGTTGGACTTATAACAGTCACATCACAACATTGATCCTGCTCCCTGATGGGGCAAACTTGCCGGTGAGGCGGATCTGACTCTGTGTTATTGCACGCTGGACTTAAAGACTTTATACATAACCACACCCCCACATACACACATTCACCTCTATATACCATTGTGAGATACAGCGTTGTAACTAGGGGTGTAACGGTACACAAAAATCACGGTTCGGTACGTACCTCGGTTTTAAAGTCACGGTTCGGTACGTTTTCGATACAGCAAAAAGAAAGAAATGCCAGAGAAATTTCCTATTTGTTAAAAGAAAAACTATTTTTAAATAACTGAGTTTTCCTACATCTTGAAACTTTCAGGTTTATAAATGGGGGTCATCTTTGAAGGATGAACAAATAATGTTTTGGTCATCACATTAAAAATAACATTTAAATATATATTTATTTATATATTATTTGAGTTTTGAAGTGCTGGAAAAAGATGTGTGAAGTACTTGAAAGCATTTCACTATTCCAGCCAAACAGTTAGTGTTACTACATTAAATCCATGGTGAATGTTGCTGGTCTGTGGACGTAAAGTATTACTAGTTCATTCACGGCACAATATTTCTCCTGGTGTCCACGTCAGCGCTGTTTGATCTAATAGAGATCTACGGTTAATAACGGAGAAATGTGAATGCTTCTTACTAGATCTCGCAGCGATGTTATTACTTCAGTGGCGAATTCAAATGTTTTCTTCACTGGATCTTAGCGCTGTGTTGTGACAGTGTCGGTTGATCGAGATCGGCTCGCGCTACACAGATGTTGCTGGTCCGAACTTATAAACGATCCGTGAAGCACATAATGAGTAGCGGAGTTTCGTTCCGCTTTCATTACGCTTGCCATTTCATGTTGCGCAACGTTGTGGTGATCGCGCCAGCGCGAATTTTGTCGGCAGGAAAAGTGGTTCAAGGAATCGTTCGGTTTGTATGCGTACCGAACCGGAAGCCTCGAACCGAAACGGTTCAATACGAATACATGTACCGTTACACCCCTAGTTGTAACGTTATATTATTGTACATATTCTTGTAAATATAACGATAAAACGATAACGATATGTATCGCGATAGACACGTGATCGATATCAATAAAAAATGTGTTCGATAAAACGTTCGATATTTTTTTCTTCGTCGGAAGAAACCACAGGTTGCGAAGCAAGTTTGGTTGCATTAACAAAGGCACTCGCTCTCTGGTAACCTAGCAACGAAGGGAGTGACACGCTCAGGCAATCATGTAACGTGTCAGTTTGGTTGCGCCATATCGTTGTCTCGTGCTGCTGGGTTCCTCTTCAGTAACCGGCGATTGATAAGCAGAAAATGAGTGCCCTTCATCTGGCATGCCATGCAGGCTAGAATTGCGAAACATTATTGGATAATTCGCTCTATTCGCGTTTGATGTGAACACATCATAATGAACAGGCTGCGATGTCAAGATTGCAATGCTGGAGTGTGTGTGTGTGTGTGTGTGTGTGTGTGAGAGAGAGAGAGAGAGTAGGCACGGGCGCGCGAGAGAGAGAGACACGCGGGCGCGATCGAACAGTGGAGACATAAAAACATACTCCGTCATTTTGTTAATACAGGACATCATTCAGTCTTTTATCAGTTTATCAGTGTGCTTTTATCACACTGTATTTCTTGTCAAACTGTAACCGGGTTGCCAACTTCTGAAAAGAAAAAGATGGATGGGGGGGTGGGGGGGTGTATCTCGCAGGCAAGGTCTCTCCCTCTCTCTCTCCGCGCTACACGATTTGGCGCTGACGCACATGTTCTGTCTCGCATGCGCAGCTCTAGATTCTAGGAGATTTGAACTAATTTACGGGTCGTGTTGCTGTTGTATCAGTCAGATCAGCGTAGCACTCAATAATCGGGACAAGAGAGGTCCCGATCGGGACAAATAAATTAGGCCCAGAAATCGGGACGTCCCGGCTAATTCGGGACAGTTGGCAACCCGTCCCTCCGCGCCACTGTCACCTTTTTTACTCTGAGGAGTTTGCAGGTCTGATTGTGAATTTAGACTTATGTTTACATTTTAATTATTTGAGTTTTCCATGGTTGTGTTGACATTTCTGTCTTGGGATTGTAATCAGAGGAAGGTTAAGTTTAAAATAAAAATGTTTAAATGTAATATATTTTTTCTCCTGGTCCTTATTTTAAATGGGTCATAAAAAAATCAATAATTATCGATATCGACCAATATGAAACACTGATATCGTGATACAGTTTTCAGCCATATCGTTTCAGCCACTATGTAACACTCCACCATACCCTAGTGGAGTGTTACATAGTGGTGGCCCGTACGGGGACCGTGCTGTTTCCTTTTGTTATATTGTTTTCTTTGTGTGTCCAGAAATATGGAGGAAGAGATAAAGGTAAATGGAGGAGTTATTAATCAGAATGTAAATACTGATGAGACAGAGACGGAAGTAAATGAGTTAAGAGATAAATCAGATGAGACCCAAGCACCAGATTTTACAGCAGGTCCTTTTGTCACTAGACGAAATCCGGCTGCTGACATAACATCTATGCTAAGTTCACTGTATATTTCTGATGATGAAGGAAAAAGTGATGATGAGGATTACGATGAAAATGAAAACATGGTAATGAATGTTAATGTTGTACAAACAATGCAGACTGAGATTGATAAACTCAAGGTGTATTTATTGGCCCTTAGTGCTAGAGTTCACTTAATCGGGAAACTAGCTTCAGGGAGGCAGTGGACGCTGGTTTGGCAGACTTGGAAGATTATTTCCAAAGGTCCATAGAGAAGTTGGAGAGAGCTGTGACTGACTGTTTCTTGCGGAGAGATGCTAGATGGGAGAGTCAAATGAAAAAAATACGATTTACCAGTACCCCTTCTCGCTTTTGTACACCCCCTTCAGTGTTTCCCACAGAATTAGATTATATTTGCGGTGGTGTGGTGTTTGGGGACCGGGGACCGGGGACCGGGGGGGGGCGCGCCACAGGGGCCTATATGTATTGTAAATAATGGTGCAAAAAAGTCAAACTTTAGAGGCATGTTATCAATAACCTTTATTGGAATATAAATGTACATAAGCTTAGCTGCAGGAATCTGTGAGTGCAACGGGCAAGAAAATTGATGTACCCATTAATTGGGCTGGCTTAGTAACAAATACTCTTGAATGGTTGTCTTGTCTATATACACTAAACATTAGTGCTGTCAAAATGAATGATTAATCCAAGTGATTAATCAAAAAATAAAAAATAAAAATAACTCATAATCCTGATTGATACCTTCCTGATTTATACTTTCCTGGTATGTACTATGCTCAATTATATAGCAGGGCTCTAAAGTTTTGAAGACAGGCAGCAGGAGTGACAGAATCACATGAACAATTGGATATGCTTTTTTTTCCTTTGGTTGTTGCATTAAATCTTACCCAGATACAATAGTGATATTTTCTGATTGGCTATTGTAGCCCCTTTCTTTTCTTTTTTGATTGGCTGATAAGTGGCAGGCTGACTGCAGAACTCCAGGGGAGACGCGCTTGATTCCTGCCTGTGTTGTGCCGAATTTCGACAATAAAATACAATTTTACCCGTATTAAATAGTAAAAATCTGAAAATCAATCCGTGGCGGTCAGCGTTGATATTGTGGCGGGCCGCCACAAATTAATGAATGTATGGGAAACCCTGCCGTTATACTCCTGCACATTCCATTTCCTGCGGTTACAGATGTGAGAACTCCAATACCAGCATCGAGAGTCCCTCCTGCCAATTCAGTCAACGCTACATATGATGTCTCTTATGGAGCTCCACTAACAAACATTCCAGTTGTTCCCAGTATCTCATCCTTCTGTGGGAGACCCCCGATCCGGGTGGAATTTCCTACCTTTGGGGAGTCATGTGAGACATCGGACGTGCTCAATTTCATCGAGCAATGTGAAAATTATCTGGACATCAGGCCTCTTCCCAGTGTGGAGCTCATTGGCACGCTGAGTACCGTGCTCACAGGACCTGCTCTGAGCTGGTGGAAGGTAGAGAAGACCAAGGTAACAGATTGGCCATCTTTCAAAGATGCTTTTATGGCTGCTTTTCTTCCAGAGGATTACCTCACTGAAGTGGAAGATAAGTTGAGGTCCCTGGTGCAGCAGCCATGTCAGCGATTGAGAGATTCCGCCTATGATTACCGAGCTCTCTGCATCAAATGGAAGCCTGAAATCACTGAAGAGGAGATGGTGAGCAGAATCCTGAATAACATCAATCCACGGGTTGCGGGCTGTCTGAGCGGGACGGTGAAATCAGTGGAACAGCTGGTGAAAAAGACTGGGATCTAAGGTGGAAAAAGACTGTATGGGGGCGAAGGATTACTGGCAGAAAGTTGGGAATCAGAATGGTAAAGAAAAGGTCAATAAAAAAACGCCTGAACGTCATTCCTGCAAAAATCTGGCAGGATTATCCATTGCACAACCCCAACCGATAACATCCCTTCTCTTGGTACCTGTAAAAATAAAAGGTAAAGAAGTGAAGGCAGTGTTGGATACCGGAAGCACGTACACTCTTATTCAGGAGAACTTGTGGAGACAGTTAGGAGGGGACGCGTCATCTGACACTCCAGTTTCCCCTCAACGGTTCATCATGGCCGATGGAAAGGTGCATCAGGTTATTAACCAGAAAACCGTTTGTTTTAAGTGGCATGATAAGGTATGCATAGTGGATACTTATAATGATGGATGCTCACCTGGCATTTCCCATTATAGCTGGCTTGGACTTCCTAAGAGCCGCTGAAGCCATCGTGGATGTCGGCTGTTGTGGCAAAAACAATAATTAAACAAACAGCATCATAGCTGTAAAGGATCAGCTATATGAAATATTAATAATCAATAATAACTCGTTATTATTCATTATGAATATTTGGGTCAGTTAATTGGATTAACTTGATGTGGCTGAATTAATATTACAATCAATTAATCAGTTCGTTCAACGAACTCTTTTGATTATTAATTTATTCTAAGAAAAGGGTATCTTCCATGGTCACAGAAGAATAATTATTTCTTAGCATGTACAGCATTTTGAGCCAGTTGCAAAAACCGCGACCATAAAAGTGACTTTGAATTGCAAACAAAACAAAACCAAATGCATATTATGTACAAGTTTTATTAACTAAATATAGATATTTATATGAATATAAATAAACCAAATATTCATATAGGGGGTTCCCCCGTATCACCCGAAACAGTGTTTGCGGCAGGATGAAAAACCAAGAGAAGAGGGCGGTCACTGTTGCCAGCCCCTGATATAGTCTGAGAAAGAACCACCCCTAAGGTTTGAATGGACCAATGAGTAAGGTGACATGTCCGAGAGGGGAAGCGGCTCTTAGTTGATTTATGGTCTTTGTCCCCAGCGTGCTTAGACTGTTCATTCAAGCTCAAATAGACATAACAAATTCACATTGCATTCTAAGAGAAGGTGATGTACATCAAAGTGTGTGTCATTAAATGAGGATAAATTAGGTAGGAAGCATGATACAGGTGAGGTTATTTTGACCGTTGGGTGGTTGTGCAACCACATACACCCCAATCAAACATACAATGTTGTTATACATAATAGTACACGAGACAGTAAATCATCACAGTTTCTGTGAGGCATGTTCCTTCATAGATCAGAGTAATACCGCAAAGTTTATTTAATTAAAGATTGTCTCTCTCTCTCTTAAGCATGTGGCGCATGTGGCCACATTCCTCTGCGGTCGTAAAAGTCTGTTATCAGTCTTAAAGTGTTCTGTAACCGGACACCCGGCTGACAAAGTAACTTCATTTGTGAGGTTAGTTTTGGGGGAGAGTTTCATAGACCTTTATATTCATTAAATATAATGAATATGAATAATTAGTGTGTGTCTGACGGGTCCAGACCTTACAGATCCCCCCTTTCGATCGTTGTTGTCCCCCTCAAGGACAACCACGAGCGAAGTTGAAAGTGCAGAGAGATCAGACACACCTTTGTCATAGAAGGCTGGAAGGCCATGGTGGCCTCTGGTCGCTCGTGTCTTCTGGAGCCGTGGTGTTCCACGGCGGGTGATGTGGACAATAGCCAAGTCTACGTCTCTGCAGCAGGTGTTGAGGCAGCAGGTGTCTTGACAAGGTGTCACCTGTCATTTTGGAGTCCATTAGTTTTGGGGCAGGTGTTTCCTTGTGGTTGCAGGAAGTGGTTAGGGCTCTATGTGGCATAGAGAGGTTTTCAAGCTGACCTGGTGCTGGTGGCAGGAGGTCAGAAGGTGGTTGTTAGCCTCTCAGTCACGAGAAGTCTGAAGGATTGAAGTGTTGTTCTGTCCTTATGGTGGTGCCGACGCAAGCTTGCTTAAGCTGGGTTGGGCAGGGAGTCGGAAGCTTGTACTTTACAGGACTCCTCGGGTGAGTCCTGTGCAGGGAGCTATTTTCCGTGTGTCAGCAGCTCCTGTAACTCTGAGGCAGGTGCGTCCAGCTGTCCTTGTGGAGCCTCAGATTGACACCCGTGTGAAGGGTGTGGAGGAGGATGCTGTCGTTGACACTGGACATGCCAATGTTAACAGAGTTCCGACGGCAGCGGCGGTTGTGTCCATCTCGCTCTGCTTGTGTGACAGTCCTTTTCTCAAGTTGATTGAGCACGTGTTCAACATTGGCGTCAGCGTGGGCGAGGCAGTGGAGTCGAACATACACTCGCTGGGTGTGGGTCCTGCAGTTGGTGATAAGTTGTTCCTTCGGGATGCTGCCTGATACCGGACCTGGTGAGATGACCGACTGCGGCTGTCCTCTGGTTGGCTGGAGGCACAGGAAGACTAACCACAGCAGCATCCTGGAACAGACAAAGGGGAGAGGGAGAGAGAAAGGGAGGAAGGATCTCAGCGACTGTCGTCCTTTGTTGGCTAGGACAGTCTTTCCGCTTCGAGGACGCCGGTATGCCACTTGCTTCGGTGTTCTGGTGCTGCGGTGTACAGCACATGGTGCATCATGGGCATACACTGGCATGACCCCCCCTTTTGCACTGTGGCACCACAAGCTTTGGCGTAGCGATGTCATCAGGTGCATAACACATAGTGTTGTCCTGTGCACACAGCATGTGCTTGTTGACTTCAGTTGTCTGGGGCACCGGTTGTCGGTGGGTGCAGACGGCGTTCGTGGGTGGTTGGAGGGGTTAGGGTGGTTTCTCATAGTGTCCATTGGTTTGTCATAGTCTTTGGTAAGCTTTAGATTTGCTTGGACCAACACTCCATAGTGGTTCACCGCTGCAGCGTGTTCAAGACCACACTGTGTGTCCTTCAAAAAGCTTAGTCAATGTGCTAATGAAAGTTCTCATTACTATACGAATTCTTCTCTAGCTACACAGTTTACAGGTAATTAAATTTTGATTTAATTGACAGGATAACTGCAAGGATAACTTTTTTTTCTAGCCGACAGCGCTCAGCAAGGACTTATGCCTAAACTAGTGAAGGTGAAATTCGGCTGAGAAGAATTGAAAGTAAGGAAAGAGAAAGTAAAAAAAAAAAAAAAAAAAGAAATCCTAAATGGGGTTAAAGGAAAAGTATTTTAGAATACTTTGCATTGAATATGCCCAAGCTGTAATTAAAGGCTGCAAGTAAACGATGCTAACCGCTAACTGTAGAAGTTATTATGTAGCTTAGCCTAAGCTGGATGGATGCTAGGTTAGGTTAGCTTAGTCTAAGATGGATGGACGCTAGGTTAGGTTAGCTTAGCCACCTAGGCTGGTTTGTTTACAAACTGACGTCACGAGTTAGCACTAAAACGCAAATTTTACTCATGTACTTTTCTCTTTACTCTAAAACAACTTCTATTTGTTCAAAGAGTAAAGGAGTAGATTAGCTGTAAGTCAAAACCTGTCTAAGCATACATGGTTACGTCCATCTCATGCATAAATACTGACTTTTCAGCGTTTTAGATGCACAGATAAAGCTTAGATGAATGACATTAATCTAACTATAATGTGTAGGGCTTTTACAGTGTAGAAAGGGGGGCCAAAATCTACATTTATTTTACACTGAACTGAGAATTTTTTTTTTTTCATCAGGAACAGGTTTAAGCAATACTGCAATTGGAATTTCTTTAACCGAAGCAGAATAATCACTTCTGGTACAGTTTACGTGCCGCTGAGCTGAGATTCCTTCGTCAAAACAGACTTACGCTTTAACACTGAAATTAGGGTTTCTTCGCTAAAATCATATTCAACTTATACTGATACCATTTGAATGTATGCTAAAATGTGTTAAGACTCTTTCAATTACAGTAGAGATGTCAATTCAAGTGATCACTTTATCTCCATCTAAACAAGCAAGCAACTAGTGACCTAAATGCGTATAAGAAGTTAGTATTTCCTGTAACAAGTCATTGTCATGGAAACTAATGTGCAGCAGTGCGTATTTCAACCAGCGGGTGTCACAATGTCGTTGTGTTTCAAAAAGCAGTGCAGAGTCTTTTGGCACGTGAGGCTTACACGTCCATTCAAGATTTTATTCAAATCAGTAAAATTCTAATTTTACTAATGCAGAGTCTTGCTTCTTTTTGAGCACACATTTTCCTCTACTTTAAAAGTTTTATGTCCTATGCTGACCAGGGACCTTTTAGCAGAGTCTTGCATTCTGGTCATGCTGTGTGCCTTCTGGTTTTGCAGTTCAGAGTCAATGGGGTCTTAGGAACCCTTTCTGAGGGCTTCTGTGTTAAAGGCCTTCTGCATCAGGTCACGCATCGTTGAGTGGGCATTGCGTGGGGGCAGGCAAAAATATGGTGACTAACTGGTTTTGGAGGAGAAGTTTCTTGAAGCTGGTGTCCTCCTCCGTCACAGGTTCGTTGTAAGCTCCACAGAAAGCTCGTTCGGAGTCTGTGGTGGTAGCACTTCTAGGTCTGTCCTGCTTGGTGTCTGGGCAGGGCCCAGCTGGGCTGGATGTGTCCAGAGCAGATGGAGTCTGTCTTGGTGTGTCACACCGGTCGAAGACTGCAGGTGAAAATCAATGTCTCGTAGATTGGCAGGGACGTGTGGTCTCCTGCAAGCTCTGGTGTGAAGGCAGGGATGTTTCTGACCATTCGCTTGAGTTCGTTGTGTGTCACTTCATGTGTCGTTTCAGGGTTTGTCTGAGTTACCTTTTCCTCCTGCAGCTGCAGGGGCTCTCAGGGCACTGGCTGGTGAAGGGTTAAGCCGAGGGCTTTTGGCTCCTCGCCCCTTTGTGCAGGGCTGGGGAAGCTTACGCTGCTGATGTGAAGGTCAGCAGGGTACATCTTTCTTGTGTGGTCCATTTTCAGTTGGTTGGACTGCTGCAGTTTTCTTTGGACCGCATGGAGTTCGTCCATAATGTTACAGCATCGCTAAGTCAGTGTTCGGACTTCAGCTGCACGTTGATGGCTTTAGCATCTCTCTTTGAGTTCAACCAGTTTTAAGTTCTTTAAGTGACACAGTTCTTTACCCGTCGGTTTGCAGGTGCTCAGAGCTGTCGTCCGCCTGAAAACTGATGATCTCTTTCAGTTGCTCTGCTCTGTCAGGGTCCTTGCATCTGTCCTGTGTCCTCTCACGCTGAGCAGGGTTTGTTCTTTTTGGAATTCTGTGGCTGGCAGCATTAGTTCATTTACCTCCTGTTTGAGGCCTGCGGGAGCGCGGCCAAGGAGAAGATAATTCTGGTCAGCTCTTGGTGGCTCAGGCCGGACGTCCGCTTTCGTTGTCGTCTAACTGTTCCTTTCTCTGCCGTGGCAGGTCGTTGCCTGCTTCAGGCTGAAGGATGTCCATGACACTGCTCTGCCGGGTCTCCAGGGGGTCCTGGTGGGAGGCAGGGCTGGATGTCTGAGGCCTACTGGCCCACTTGTGGGACACGAGATAGAGAGGGCAAAGGCAAATGCAAGTTTCTACTGAGGTGGTGAGCTATGAGCTTACTCATAACAAAATGTTTTGAGTATCCTAGTTGACGTGCTTTAAGCAGCGTCGACTGATGACTGGGCTTTTACATGTCACAACTATCACTCAAAAATGCTGATGGTTCTTCTCACATGTTTACAAATAGAATGAAACAGACAAACAAACAATTTTTTTTAAATTAAATAAAATAAAAATAAAAATAGGATGAAACCAGAAAGGAAGAGGACGAGAGGAGTGGTTTACCTATTTAAATTTAGCTAGGAGACACAGTGTCACTTATGGGTAAGCTGCTGTTTAGACTAAACTAGCAGGGACACATCAAACATCAGGGTCAACAGAAGAAGAAACAACGGGAAGTGTTTCCAGTTCTGTCGGCGGCCTACTGAGCGTTTGTGTTAGCCGTACTTCATGTACTTAGCTTGGTGCTAAGGAGTGAGGAGGGGTGAAACACAGACAGGAAGTAGAATATTACTGACCTGTATAACTCGCTAAGGAAACAACAGTCGCTAGATATTGTAATCCTATAGAGAGCGAGGGAAGATGAGGATAGTGACTAGTGATCTAAAATAAGTAAAGGTAAAGTTAGAACATCCTTATAGCTCTGAGAAACTAAAAGGAAAGGGAAGCAAGTAAATTTAATTAAATTTAAAATTTAGTTAAGCTTTATTTAGCTGAATATAAGAATTCAGGTCGAAACAAAGGAAAATAAATTGAAATAAAATCAAAATAACAAGGTAAACGTCGAGTGTTCTCATAGCTCTGGTAACTAGCGTGGAAATTGAATAAGCAAATTGATTTAATTAAATCCCAAATTTAATTAAATTCAACTTAACCGAATAGGAGTATTCAGGCTCAACAGGTGTGAAGACACAGAATACGATAGGGGTAGGTTTAGGTCGAAATAAAAGAAACACAAATGAAAACCAAAGTATCTGGGTTTCAATCTGAAAGTGAAACCAAGAGGAAGGGGTCAAGAGA
The DNA here is from genome assembly GCF_029890125.1 of Rhinichthys klamathensis goyatoka. Taxonomy (NCBI): domain Eukaryota; kingdom Metazoa; phylum Chordata; class Actinopteri; order Cypriniformes; family Leuciscidae; genus Rhinichthys; species Rhinichthys klamathensis. Next base: position 162,298 of record NW_026606875.1, read on the forward strand.
GAGAAAGAGAGAAGAGAGTGGTTTAACCCTCTTATGAGACGTGCTTCGTGAAGCTCTGACACCAGGGTGAATCATTCGTCTCAAATCATTCGGAGTGTGTATCACTGCTAAGGTCACGTGATTTTATTAAACTGGGCTTCGTTACGCGTCATAGCTGTTTCGAAATTGTTTTAAATTTCAACGGTTCGTGAACCAGTGTGTATCTGGTCTCTATGTGATCTCGTATCACTTTATAGATTCGTACACATTTTAATGACGCATTTGATAAAGGGTCTGATTGACTTTCAAGTCAAGCTTTCATAAAACGAGCCCTACAGTTTACTAAGATATTGTGCCTTGAAAGACACCTCATATTAAATGATATTAGGTAGCTCGCGGATTGCCATTACCTGATTACACCTTTTGATAAAACCTTTGCGATTGGTTTGTAAAAGGTGTTCCGTTGATTTCCGCTACACTTACACTGTTTTGACCAGCAGGGGTCGCCAGCGAGGGCGCTTCAAACAAAGAATCATTTGTGACGCAGTTGACTCATTTGATTCAAAGCCTCGAAGGGCTTTGACTCTCATTTCTCGTGTTCAAATCACTCAGTTTAAATCACGCAAAATCTATAGTCTTTGGTTTAAGGTTACACTTTACGCTCTAACGTGTCTAAGTTTTTAGGCGGTGCTAAAACTATCACTCGAGGTAGAGGGTTTTACTTGTAAGTTATGCGTGTAAGTTAGGATTGAGGGAGCTATTCTGCCGTGCAAAGGCAAAAGACCGTAACTTCGTTTTTGGTCGAAAATGAGTTATTGATATTTTTGGCACATTCAAGACCTCCTTTAACATGTGGATAAGTATCTTGAGTCAATTCCGTTGTTTTTTCGAGAAAATAATGGTTTGTCTTAACCGTAACTTCCAAAAGCCCATGAGAAACCAAGGCAGAACACTCTTTGGCTTAGTTTTGGAACGCTCATATCGAGTTACGGCACTCTGTCTTTGTTTAGCCGCGCGTCAATATGAAGTTACGGTGCTGGCGTTCTATCAAATAATGCTACCTATCAGATTATACGGTGTTCTGCCTTTGTTTTAGGCTACTCTCCATTAAAATTAAAATTACGATATAGCCTGTGTACTTTGTACAGCTACCATCCGTCCCTGTAACTTCTGATATCATCAGAGCTTTGTCCTGCACTAATGCGGTCAGAACATTTAGTATGCTCTTAACCCGCTCCATCGACAAACGTGCGATATCGATTGCGAAGGATATATATGCAGAGTTGACAGAAAAATGTTACACATACCGAAGCAGGTCAATACAACAACGAACTAAAGCCCCGCCTCACCCAGTTCGGGTACCGGACCTAGTTGAAACAATCATGCATCTAGCTGGCAGAGTGCCAAAACTTCGCCGGCGCCTTCAGCTCCGCCTTGAACACGGTCGAGCCGACGCGGGACTAATATCACAGACACAGAGTGATAATAATGAAGCAACAAGGTTATATTGTCGCATACAGCAGAATGAAGCAAGAAGTGCTGGTGCATACAACATCAGAACAGCTGTTAAAAGCATGCATACAAAACACAGCGTCCGGAATAAATCCGCGGGACGAGCGAAGTGCACGCACAATATTAGGGCAGACAGCTGAAACCAACGCATACTGAAAAGACGCAGAACACAGAAGGTTGTGCTATAAATGCATTAGTCGTCTAAGTAGTCCAGAACGCGCTCCCTACTGAGTCCTTAAGGGGTAAAGCACTGCATTATAGGCTACTTTTCGTGAACGGATCGTGACACCTTCGAACACGAATCTCGGTAAACGCCTGTGAAAGTATTCGTCTTTCAGATCCACGCACCGCTATAAACAGTCTCCGGGTCGAATGTGCGCGAGGATTTGTTTTATCGTGATCATTACATTACACTATAACGCGTGTTTAGCAAGTCTTATGCCACTCGGTACCACTTGAAGATACTCTTTAGTCTTTACCGCTATGGAGGTATTTTGTCATGTCTAATGTATTAATAGGGCCACCAGAATGCAACCAAAGCACAATAACTAGAAGGCTAGGTAATTGTAAATTATACAAAATAAATGCCATGATCACTAGATTTTATACAGGTGTTACTATAATGATTTTTTTAATGGTGATCAGCAACCAAATATTGATAATGTGGAAGTTACTGGCTTTTGCCTTGGCATGACTTCTCACTTTTTGTTGACAATACAAAGGCAGAGTACAGTAACTTTAAAATAGTGGTCAAAAGTCAAGTTTGAGCTCAAAATTTTGTTATGTAGATAATTTTCATTACTTAAACATCTAATTGCCAGATTTTCAGTGTCCTACCTATAATTAATTTGGCGGGACAACTAAAAATCTTTAAAGTCATTTTTCTCAGTTCCACACTCTAGCGAGTTAAGGTCTTTTGCCTTTGTAGGGCAGTATTGGCTACAACCGTCACTTGTTTACACGAGGGTCTGTGAGATTGGTGCTGTTTGTCAGAAAAACTAGATAGGAACGCCTGCTCGTGTTCCGGACGCAATGCCAACCAACAACACAGATCGGCCGGAGCAGCGGGCGAGCTGTGCTGAAAGTTTGCACTGAGTCTCTCGCTTAGGCACATGACGTTGCATGTGAGTGACTCTTTCACAAATCAAACAGCACCGTTCTTTCCCAGACAATGGCAAATTACTAGTTAGCTAGGCTAGAATTCATACCACTAATTTGACGCGATTGTTTCATATGAGAGCTTCGGCGGTTTAATATGAATACAATGACGTAACGAACAACAAGGCCTTGATTGGTGACTGAGGAGCATCGCTCAGATCACCTTCAAAAATGCAGAAAATGGAGATTTCTTCGTCCATAATCAGATTAATTTGTTCTGGTACCATTTATACGCGCGGCTAATCTGAGATTTCTTCGTCAGAGAAGGCTTAACGTACGCTCGACTTCTATCTGAAATTAGGATTTCTTCGCTAATATCAGGAGTTTCTTATCGTACGATTTAAATATGCATTATAGCATTTGAGAAACTTTCTGCCATTCGTAGGAAGGCATATTCAGGATATAGTTTTGCTGATTTACTCAGAAACTTGTACGTGCATGTATGAGATGTTAATAAAAACTTATGGAACAACATATGATTGATTACTGTCTGCTTGCATACAAAGTTTAATACGATGCCAGCATTCTCCACCAATATGTAAAGGATCAGCTATATGAAATATTAATAATCAATAATAACTCGTTATTATTTATTATGAATATTTGGGTCAGTTAATTGGATTAACTTGATGTGGCTGAATTAATATTACAATCAATTAATCAGTTCGTTCAACGAACTCTTTTGATTATTAATTTATTCTAAGAAAAGGGTATCTTCCATGGTCACAGAAGAATAATTATTTCTTAGCATGTACAGCATTTTGAGCCAGTTGCAAAAACCGCGACCGTAAAAGTGACTTTGTATTGCAAACAAAACAAAACCAAATGCATATTATGTACAAGTTTTATTAACTAAATATAGATATTTATATGAATATAAATAAACCAAACAACATACACACATGAATACATAAATAGGTGAGTGATAGAACGAAACCGAAAACGGAACTATTGAGAAGTTCCATGTAACTATATGAGAAGAACATCAGCATTTCATTTTCAAAGCATCAAATCAAAAGTATACTTGCATGCCTGGGTAGCGTACACTATTATCAAAGTTGTTGAAAACTGAAGTTGTTGATGATTCTGCGAGTGTCAGATGTTGAAGTCTCAATCATTTTCTTCTCTGTTGGATGAAGAAGATATGATGAACTTGCATGGTGGGTTGGAGTCCTTGTTACAAACTCCTGAGATTGTCCTTGGTTCTTTGTGAGAGAGTGTCCTCTCTTTTCCATGAGGCCGGATCTGGTTGCGATCCAGGCCTGCTGGGAGGTTTCTGGGCCCCCATGAAGGGGGGGGGGGGGGGGGGAGGGGAGGGGAGGGGGTTCCCCCGTATCACCCGAAACAGTGTTTGCGGCAGGATGAAAAACCAAGAGAAGAGGGCGGTCACTGTTGCCAGCCCCTGATATAGTCTGAGAAAGAACCACCCCTAAGGTTTGAATGGACCAATGAGTAAGGTGACATGTCCGAGAGGGGAAGCGGCTCTTAGTTAATTTATGGTCTTTGTCCCCAGCGTGCTTAGACTGTTCATTCAAGCTCAAATAGACATAACAAATTCACATTGCATTCTAAGAGAAGGTGATGTACATCAAAGTGTGTGTCATTAAATGAGGATAAATTAGGTAGGAAGCATGATACAGGTGAGGTTATTTTGACCGTTGGGTGGTTGTGCAACCACATACACCCCAATCAAACATACAATGTTGTTATACATAATAGTACACGAGACAGTAAATCATCACAGTTTCTGTGAGGCATGTTCCTTCATAGATCAGAGTAATACCGCAAAGTTTATTTAATTAAAGATTGTCTCTCTCTCTCTTAAGCATGTGGCGCATGTGGCCACATTCCTCTGCGGTCGTAAAAGTCTGTTATCAGTCTTAAAGTGTTCTGTAACCGGACACCCGGCTGACAAAGTAACTTCATTTGTGAGGTTAGTTTTGGGGGAGAGTTTCATAGACCTTTATATTCATTAAATATAATGAATATGAATAATTAGTGTGTGTCTGACGGGTCCAGACCTTACATAGCATAAGAGACATCAGGATTCAAATTGTACTTTAGAAGATGTTTTATTCTTTTAAAGGAGGCTTGTTCACAACAACGACAGCTACCTCACAATATGAACAGACCTAGATCACACAGAAAACAGACAGCCTTTATACCCCCTTTCTTCAGAGTCCCTTCTCCTGTAAATTTCCACTCACCCCAGTAAAACCAGATCTAGCTAGTTGGTTAGAAATACAATGGTATAATGGTCCTTCTAACCCGCAGTGAGTCTCTATTACGCCTTACCTCCAACCTGGAAACCACCACTCAATTCCCTGCACTCGGAAGTTGCTCCCAGCTGGGTCTCTGACAATCAAGAGGAATTACGGAAGCTGATGGATACTTGGCCTCTTACCACCTCCAAGGTCCTGGGCAAAACATCTGTGGAACAACACAAAATCATCCTCTCTGAGGAAATGCCCATTAAATCAAGAGCTTATAGGGTCTCCCCTTTCAAGAAAAAGATAATAGAAGAACAAGTAGAACAAATGCTAAGAGACGACATCATCGAGCCCTCTTTCCCGCCTTGGTCATCTCCTGTAGCCCTTGTCCCCAAACCTGATGGTTCCTACAGGTTCTGCGTGGACTATAGGAGGCTTAATAATAAGACCATACTTGACGCTCATCCAATGCCCATCATACATGAAATCTTGGAATCCATGGAAGGCACCTCCTGGTTCACAACATTGGACTTGCAGTCAGGATACTGGCAGGTGGAAATGGAGGAAAGAAGTAAAGATAAAACAGCCTTTATAACCTCCCAGGGGCTATTCCAATTCCGCTCCATGCCTTGTGGGCTCAGGAATGCCGCAGCCACCTTCCAGAGGCTGATGGAGAGGGTTCTAGCAGAATTGAGGGGGAAGTTTTGCTTTGTGTACATAGACGACATTATAATCTATTCCCGGCCTTTAAAAGAACACATACAACATCTGAACACCATTCTGCAAAGATTAACCCAGGCATCTCTCACCCTAAACATGAAGAAGTGTCACTTCTTTAAAAAAACAGTTAAAGTTCCTTGGCCACATCGTCTCTGAGAAGGGGGTGGAGGTCGATCCTGAAAAGACCCTGGCGGTCGCCGACTATCCTCCTCCCAAAGACCTTAAGGCCCTCCAACGCTTCTTGGGATTAGCAGGATGGTACCACAAGTTCATTCCACATTTTGCCGACATCACAGCTCCGTTAAATCACCTGAAGAAGAAAGGAGTAAAATGGGATTGAACTCCTGAGTGCCAAACCAGCCTTGAAAACATCAAACAAATATTGCAAGACCCACCTGTATTGATGCAGCCTGACCTCAATCAACCTTTCCAGGTACTTACAGATGCCAGTGATGTCGGCTTAGGAGCTATCATCACCTAGCAAACTCCTGAGGGGGAAAGAGTGATAGCTTATGCGGAAATCTCTCAAGCACAAAGTAGTGACCATACCATTACTCTCCTACAGTTGACCCAAAAAAAAAAGAAAGGCACAAGATCAACAGATTATCTTCGGGGTACATCAGGGGGTGTTATATCGCTGGGTACCTTTAAAGAAGAATGGAGATAAATTCCAATTGGTGGTTCTTCAGGCATTAATACCTGGATTTCTGCATTACTTTCATGATAACTCGCTGGGAGGACATCTGGGCAGATTAAAAACCCTGCTGAAGCTATTGGAGGTGGCGTGGTGGCCCACGGCTCGAAAAGACATCTGGCAGTACGTCAAAGGATGCGATATCTGTCAAAAATATAAACATGACAACACTAAACCCAGCGGCTTTCTACAGCATACGCAAGAGACAGAACCGGGTCACACTTTGGGGATGGATTTTATGGGACCTTTCCCTCTCAGTAAGAAACAAAACTCTTACCTAGTGGTGATAGTCGATTATTACACCAAATGGGTAGAAATGTTCCCCCTTAGATATAGTAAGACTCCAACGATCGTCCAATTTCTCAGGGAAGAGATCTTTACCCAATGGGGGGGTGCCAAAATACATCATTTCTGACCGGGGAGCACAAATTACCTCCAATATACTGTCAGAGCTCTGCAAGTCCTGGGGAAGCATCCAAAAACTCACTACCAGTTATCACCCTCAAACAAACCTGACAGAAAGAATAAACAGGACAGTAAAAAACGATGATTGCGTCATATGTGGGACAAAATCATGAAACATGGGACCAGTGGTTACCTGAGCTAAGGTTTGTTATCAACACTGCACATCAAGAAACTACAGGTAGGGCACCTGCTGAATTAATGCTGGGCAGACAGCTTCACGGTCCACTAGAGAGATTAATCCTCAAACCCCCCACTCCTGAACAAACCTCGTGTAATCTTGTTGAAAGACAGAAAATCATGGCAGAGGAGGTAAAGCTCCTTGTAGGAGTGCAGCAAAACAAGCTAGATATTAAAATGCCTGACGGAAGGATGCACAGTTTCAGCCAGGGGATCTAGTCTGGATTAAAACTCACCCTCTCTCATCTGCCTCGAGTAAATACTCTGCCAAGCTAGCGCCCAAGTGGGAGGGACCAGCTGAAATAATTAAAAAAATAGGGCCAATAAATGACACAGTTTGAGAGCCGACAGGCCAGGGCGGAGTAGAGGGAGCAGCCACGGTGGTGTCAACCGATGGAGACGAGGCCGATGGATCCACAGGTGCACAGCGACATCGCTGGTACTAGAGACCAAAGTGATGCCATGGCAAGGATCGTTGAAGGCAAAGCCAGATTACCCGAGGCCTGAGGTGGAGCCGGTGTGATGGAGGACAGGGACGACGCGGAGGGGAGGAACCCGCTGCAGCTGTAGGGGTGGAGGGAAGGAGTGCAGTGGACGGTCCACAAGTCCGAGGGTCTACGGTGGAGCCTAAGGTGAGAGGAGCCAAGACAGGGCCGACAGGCCGAGCTGGAGCGAAGAGGTATCTTCAGGGTCTCGTCGTGGATGAGTTTGGAGATCAGAGATCATTCGTCCATACAGAATCCCTCCAGATCCTTCATTCCTCCATACAGAACCTCTCTTGATCCTTCAGATTCCCAGCTCTATGTTAGTGCTTCTTCTCTTCACTTCAGCCCACTCATTTTCTATTGGGTTCAGGTCAGGGAACTGAAACAGTCATGACAGAAGCTTCATTTTGTGCTTTTGGATGTTTGTTTTGGATCGTTGTCCTGATGGAAGATCTTACCACTGCCTAGAGTTCTCAACGGGTCGGGTCGGCCCGACAAACCCGACGGGACCCGCGGGTTCGGGTCGAAAATATTTGCAAATGACTCGGGTCGGGTCGGACCTCGGGCTTAATCTTTTGAATTGTACAGTGAAAGAAAAAAAAAAACATTTATTATTCATCGCTGCTGTTCACTGTAAAGAAAGTCTGGCTGCTGCGTGCAACGTGCATCGCGACGCGAGGGCAGACCTGACGCCGCTGCGTGCACGCCTTTAGCCCGGAGAAGAAGATGGAGTTGGTGAAAAGGAAACTTGCTGCAGGTGAAATCACCGTTGCTCAGGGGCGGCGCGACACGTTGTGTGATTATCTCGGCAGTTTAGGACATCGCACAAGATTTGCGTCAATACAGAAAACTTTTAATCACTGGATAGTTTTTTTCGTTTATTGAAATGTGGTTTATGTCAGCTGGATGGGCGGAATGTGTGAGACGTGAGAGTGCGCGCGCGCGCGGCCGGGGCTCTCTCTCTCTCTCTGCGTCAAGCGCAGCAGTCATAGAATACATTCTATTCTACATACATCACTCACCGATCAAAAGGGTGGCGTCGGGCCGCGGGTCGGGTTCGGGCAGATAATTCATGTTGATGTGTCGGGTTACATCGGGTCCGGGCTTTAAAAGCTACGGGCCGGGTCGGGTCGGGTTGTAATTTTCAGGCCCGTTGAGAACTCTACCACTGCCCATTATAAGATTTCTATCAGAGGCCGTCAGGTTTGATTTTTTTTACCTGTTGGTATTTGCTAGAATCCTTGATACCATGTATCTGAACAAGATGTCCAGGACCTCCAGCAAAAAAATAGGCCCACAACATTAAAGATCCAGCGGTATATTTAACCGTAGGCATGGGCTACTTTTTATCCCTGTTTGCACCAAAGCCATCTGGTGGGTTTGCTGCCAAAAAAGCCTTTTTTTTATAGTTTCATCTGACCACAGAATCCGGTCCCTTTTGAAATTCAAGTCGTGTCTCACAACTGAATATGCGGGAGCTTGTTTTTTGATGAGCGAGGAGAATTTTTCTTGAAACCCTGCCAAACAACATGTGGTGATGTAGGGGCTGTTTGATCATTTTAAGGCTTTCTGACCCCAAGACTCTTGATTACAAGAAGTAATCTGTGATCCTTGGAGAGTCTTTGGCAACTCAAACTCTTGCATTAAGACGATATAGACACGTCCTCCTCCAGGCAGACCCGTAGCATCTTTAGGTGATTAGAACTGATATTTTGCCCTGATGGTGGAAATAGGGATTTTCAATGCTTGAGCTATTTTTTTACAGCCACTTACTATTTTGTGAAGCTCAACAATCTTTTTCTGCACATCAGAACTATATTCGTTGGTTTTACTCATTGTCATAGTCATAGCTAGAAAATGTCATGTTCGTCACCCTGGCATGCTAAAAAATGTAAAGATGAATGGGAATATACTTCAGAGACATTCTACTTATAAAAAAGTTCTAGGGCTACCAATAATTATTTATGGCCAACGTGTTTTGGAGAAAAGCATTTATTTCGTAATGTGCCCCCCCCCCCCCCCCGCCCTTACTTTGAATTATTTTACTCAATGTGTCAGGAAACTGTCATCTAACTCGTACCACACCGTTCGACGCAGACCTACGAGAGGGGCATCCCATTGTGGCTCTGAGACCTGTTTACTAATATACATCTATTATTCTAGTTCTATGCATCATGTGGAAAAGCAGTGTATGAAAGTCATTTTACAGTATAATAGCAGCTACTAGTGAAACCTCATGTTTGTTAAATGGGGCTTGGCAAACCATTTAATGTTGCATTTCTGCCACCTACTGGATGGAGAGTGAAGCGAAGATCATCAATCTTCATAAAATCAATCATTCATTTATAAAGCACTGTATATAAAAACTGCACCAAAGTGCCGTTAATGCCCCAACAATAAAGTATAAAACGACCAAGATATAAATAGGATTCCACAATACAAAAGGACATGGTTACAAATAGTAAGTAGTATGTGTTCTTTAATGACAGATTTGTAATTTCTTATATATATATAATATAATCCCAGATTTTTTTCTTTACTTAATACATTTATTTCTTAATTATAGCCATTCAACATTACACAATTTTAACATTTAAACTTTTAATTGTAATAAACTTAAAACAATCTTAAAACCATTATATCTAGTCACATTTAGCTTTTAGTATCTTTCCTGTTAAACTGTGGGTTTTGTTGTATTAAGCAATGACAGTAAAGAATCTGTTCTAGCTGTGCCTTTAATATAACACAGGTTCAGATTTTTACTTGCCCTGCCAAATCTTTCTGAATATGAGAATGCAATAAAATATTTGCCAACTGTTCATGATAAAAAATGTTAAACGACAGACATTATTTATCCAGGGATGCAAAAAACTACTGACCTTGACCTTCTCAGATTTTAATGTCATTTGCGTTTTTCGTCACAGTGTAGTTCCTGATTGTGTGTGTTGAGCATTAGCATAGCAGTTTTCAGCATATCAGACATAAGATAAGAGTAAATGCTTGTATAGACCATTTCAAGGACGTAAACAATAACAAACGCGTTGGAATGCTACTGCGCATGTCTGGCCCTGAATCGTTTCCGGTGGCGCCATTTTAGAACCACGGATCTGTGAAAACCATAGGTGAAAACAAGCTCGTACTTTTTAAGTCTAGCAAAAAGGCAAGTTAAAGTATTTCCAAGAAGTGAAAATAAATGATGATTAAAATAATTGATGACCCTTTTAAGACTTTGATGCGTTAACTTTTTACCTGAATAGTCTAACCACGGATCATCTGATTGCGTGTTGCGTAGGGCTGTAGTCAACCAAAGAAATCCTTAGTCGACCAAAGTCCTGTCCTGCGCAACGATTAGTCGACTAAAAAAAAAAAAAAAAAAAAAAAAAGACACGATGTTTTGATTGAACATTTTTTAACAATTGTCATAGCATTTATAAAACAACAACGAAAAAACATCAAAAATACATAAAACTATAATAATAATACAATTCTTTTAAAATTAAGTGATTTTTTTTTAACTGCAAAGTTAGGAGCTCTGTCCTAGGTCTATAGTAGGCTAACAGTCACAATCGCGCACCTGACCACACCACACGCTACACAAAATATAACTGCTATCTGCCACAATGAAAAATCCTAACAAAAGCTCTCGTTTACAGGCTGTAGCCTATATTCTTCTTTACTTGTCTTTCAAAGCTATGGGTTAACTTTTGTCCAGCCGATCTAGGAGTTTTAAAACAAACAGACAAAAAAAACCAAAGAGCCTAAAAAACAATCCTATTATAATAATAATAGGCTGTATTGTAGGACCGCATATAGGTTTATTTTCGTTTTGTTACATTATTTAGGCTATTTTCAAATGCATCAAGTGTACAAATAAAAACAAAAACATATCAAGAAAACACAATCTATTGAGTCAGCATGATAAAGCCGTTAAAGGACCTGCTCACGTCTTTTGCGCGCTCAAGTTCGATTTCAAATGTAGGCGCGCGGTGTGCGCGCTCATGATGGAAGCAACGCGCTCTTTTTTTTCCAAGTGCGTCCACGCCGCATCGAGATAAAAACATATAGTGTATAAAAACATAAAAACCGAAACAAGTAGCATTATAACTGAATGAATACAGCTAAACTACCTATATTCCTTACTGAGCACGAAGCAGCAGCGCAGCCAGCCACAGGGGGGAACCGAGTGTTCTATGTGTGTGCGCTAAACTGTGGCGCTGTTACAAAATAGCCTAAATTAAAGCATTTAAAGTTGGGGATAAACCATAGGCTAATTATATTTAGAATACAGTAATATATAACTGCTTATAAAGGAATAAATATCAAATATCTTTCTATTGGTAAAAAAAAAAAAAAAAAAAAAAAAATACAACTGGTCGACCAATAAGAATGTCAGTCGACCAAGACGGCATCGACCGATTAGTCGACTAAACGACTAAAGTTGACAGCCCTAGTGTTGCGGCTGCTTGCGTGTACACGAGAGTCGAGAAATGCGATAAAAGCATATCGCAGTCTGGATGCTTACAATTAATTTCTTAGCGGAAAGGTTGGGAACATTTATTCGTACAATGTGGATGACACCTGTCTTGTTTGGTGCAGATGAAGCAAGTCAAAATAGCGTCAAAAACGTACTTATGGTTTGTCCGACGAGGTTACGAGTGGGCATTTCACTTGCATTGCTGGGTTTGTCAGTCTGTATATCTGCAAATATTCATATTTATCTGTACAGCGCTATTCAAAATACATATCGTTTCACAGCAGCTTTACAGAACATCCATGTATATGAATGCTAAATGTACGCTAGTAAACTAATCGCTATATGCCATTACTCATTTCATACGTTTCCAAGGGTGTGTGTTTAGTTAGGTGAAGTTGTTGCTGTGGAACGGTGTGCGAGGGTTTAAATGTCCTATCTGAGCCATTCATGTGGTCACAAATAAATAGAAGGTGAATGCAATTTAAAGCTGGCTGTCTTTATTTTCTAGTGCCCGTATTAGCCATTTAAGAGAAACATAGATACATGCAGATTAATAATTGTACAATTAAGAATAAAACACACAGAATACACTTTTTAGGTCCTTGAAGGTAAAATGTTCTTTTATGGTTTTCAAATAGTCACATACAGATTTGCTGTGTGTGTGTATGTATATAGGTGAAACTTGAAAAATGAGAATATCATGCAAAAGTTCATTTATTTCAGTAATTCAACTTAAAAGGTGAAACTAATATATTATATAGATTAATTACATGCAAAGTGAGATATTTCAAGCCTTTATTTGTTTATAATTTTGATTATGGCTTATGAATTCAAAATTAGAATATTATGAAAATGTTTTCACAATATTATTGACACCTTTTAAGTTGAATTTTTTTCACTTATATCACAATATCACTTTTGCATGATATTCTAATGTTTTGAGTTTCATCTGTAGTAGTCAACATTTGAAGTGGATCAAAGAAGTTAATCAAAGTTGTCCTAAGACAAGAATGGGGTTTGTTCAATATTAATGTATAACTTTGATGAAAGGGTTAGGTCTCCTTCAAATGTTGACTACTGCATGTATTCATAAATACATAAACAAAAGAAACATCCTCTAAGTTTCAACAGCTTTTATTTTCAGCAAATTTCTTATTATGTGTAAATACTTGTATGAACAAAATGCTTCAACAACTGAGACAACAACATAAAACATTTCACAGAATGTTTTTTTTTTGTTTTTTTAACAAACAGAAATGGAGTTATGAGTCTCTGAACAAAGGGGGTCAATATCAATCCTCAAGTTTTCCAAAACATCTAGGGCTTCATACAGTGTGTGCAGAATTATTAGGCACGTTGATTTTCTGATCATATTTTTTTTTCAGGCACATTTTATCAATTCCAAACCACATTTATCTTAATAACTACTATTCATTTTGTATTTAATCATTTACAAGTGATATATAATTGTTTATGAAGGCTGGAAATGAAAAACGCCTTATATTCAGGGTGTGCATAATTAGGCATGTTTTCTTTTACAGATAAAATAAGCCAAAAAAGAGAGGTAAAGAATCCTTAAAAATGACCCCCACTTAATAAGAATCACTAGCTGAAGTGTAGTAGAATACATGATCTTCCAGAATCTGACAGTAACTTTTGGGAGTTAATTTTTAGTCCATCTCTGCAAAACGGACTTCAGGGTAGGAGATGGACTAAAAATTAACTCCCAAAACTTACTGCCAGATTCTGGAAGATGAATTCTTCAAACAGTGGTACAAGAGGATGTGGTGCTGGTCCGTCAAGAGTCACTCTCGATCTGTCTGTCTATAGGGCCTATAAAAAAAACAGTCTTCATGTATTTTACCAACTTCAGCTTGTGATTCTTATTAAGAGGGCATCATTTTTTAGGATTCTTTACCTACCCTAAGTCTCTGAGATCCTGATATCTTGCTCTTCTGGAGACTCCAGGTTGCAGTTCTGGAAAATGGCGGCGCTGGAGACTAAAGAGTTCCTGATGGTTTCACGCTTAATTCTTCACGTTAATTATTTTACAGCTAACATGCGTCTTTTCTTCTCCACCTGTTTTCCTCTGACCCAATGAGCATTTCACTGTCCAATGGGTCAAGCCTTAACTGCAATTCCTAGTATTGCATCCTTCTCATGGGCATTTAATAATTTGTGACTTTTCAGTCTGAGTTAAATCTCTTTTTTTTGGCTTATTTTATCTGTAAAAGAAAACATGCCTAATAATTATCCATTATTATCCACCTGAATATAAGGTGTTTTCATTTCCAGCCTTCATAAACAATTATATCACTTGTATATGATTAAATACAAAATGAATAGTAGATATCAAGATTAATGTGGTTTGGAATTGGTAAAAATGTGTCTGGGAAAAAAAATATGATCAGAAAATCAACATGTCTAATAATTCTGCACACACTGTATGGTCACATGTGGTTTGGCACTGCAGGACGATCAGCTGTCTCCCTGTAGCAGTGTTAAGCGTCTTAAATTACAGATGATGGCTTTCCTATTGAAGACAAAAGTAGAAACAATTATTTTACTTAATCTGGTTAATGCACAATATGTAAAAAAAAAAAAACAATGCTATTATTGTGTAATACATCAGTAAATGTTGGAATTAACACTAGCCAAGCTTAATAAGTGATGACAAAATGTTTACCTTTACATTTTGTAAACTACTGCAGTTAGCTGTTGCACACAATTCTGCAGTTGTCAACTGACTAGACAGCTTGACAACAAAAGTAAACTCCTAACTTACTTAATTACAGCCCACAGAACATTTAGAAGAAAAAAAAGGAAATAAAAACTTGCCCCTTTTCACTACGCACGCGTCAAAATGCTAGGTGCATAATATGTAAACAATTACGGTCGGACCAACAGTGCTAGCTTAAATTATGCTGTATCATACTTAAACAGTTAAAGTAGAGAAATACAAATAATCCAATGAAAAAAATAAGTATTTTACTTACCAGAATCGTGTACCAAATGTGTACACTGTATATTGTTGCTTAGTATCCATTCTTCTCACTGCTGCAATCCAGGCGCGAATTCATATCGAAAATCTAAACGCTTTGATTCTAAAGTTAGTTCCGGGCCTGAGAGAACATCCAACCACTGAACAACATGCTCCTAATTTTAATTTTGACATGTTTTATTCGCATGAATAAGAAAATTATCGCACAATTGCCGTATATAAAGAGTAAATAAAGCGCCTCCCGCCGTTGTTTCGAATGTGCGCGCTAACTAACCGGAAACTTCTGAGGGCCAAACACGTCACTTCCTTCTATCTACAAATAGCCGTTGAAATGGTCTATATTGTGCTTTCCTTCAGTAATTTCACTTGTCTATGAGTATTGTGGCCTGATTTTATGCTAGGCTATATCTCAAATTTACTGATATTAAACTCCCATATGGAAAAGAGCAGAGTAAACATTCAACACAATTTTATTTGCTTTGAACCATGAAAAGCCAAATTATTACATAAACAAGAATGAACATAAATACTTCCAGTCACTTTCACCTTCATTGTGAGCTCATTCAAGCTTTAGACCCTTCCAGCCGATCTAGTCTTTACGGGACGTCCTGATTCATTCTCCCTCGGGTACCTGTACACAGGCCCGCCGACAGGGGGGGACAAACGGGTCTGTTGTCCCGGGCCCAGGGTAGGGAGGGGGGCCCAGAACTGGGCCCTCATTAAATTATGGAATAATTGTTAAAAAAATAAATAAAATAGGCATATTTGTTGAAAAAATATCTAATATTTGAGTTACATAAAAGCTTTTTATTCGTTTTCTTCCTAATTGTCCTTGAAATAGTGGTCAAGAACCCCGTCACCCCCTTTTAAAAAGGTGGTGACGGTGAAGCTGGAACTAACGTTAGTAAAGTCAACGTAGAGCAAGGTAAGAAACAGCGCAGGCAATGTTTATGAGTGTTGTCAAAGACCCGGCACTTCGGTACCAAGTCGCAGGGCCGGCCCCCCACCCACCCCTTTAAAACATTATAAGTATTTATTGAACTAAACATGCTCTTATAGTTACTCAAAAACTTAAACAATAAATTGTTCATACAAATGCTACAAAGAACGTTCAAGGATATTTATATCATAGTATCATAGTTGCATTGTACAACTATATTTTATCTGACCATAAATAACTTTTAGTAGATAAATTACAACTACTACCACCACTAGGCCTACTATTTATACAATCTATTGGGCTGCTACATGGTTAAGGTGGTTTCGGGGGTATTTCCCCGTAAGAAAATTTTGTGCATTTTAATGTTAAATTCATCAATCTGGTGCACTTTGAGAGTTCAAAACTAAAAGCTGCAAACCATATTCAGTGTGCAAATTGTACAAGGAAAAATTCAAACCTCTTTTAATTACAGTGTCTGTCTAAATTACACTACTACATAATAATAGATATAATATTAATCCCATGACAGTAATTGCCATAGGCTATATTGAAAAAAAAATGCACTGAAAAATAAAGGAAACTTTCATGAGTATTGTAGGCTACAAATGTCTATACTTGAAAAAGTAATTTAGAAGTAACTTTAAAGTATCCTGCGCCCACATTAAGCCACCCCCACTAACATACAATACGAATGGCCACGATGTACGAGTTTATGGCGCATTAAGACAAAAATAGAAAAATAAAAGTATGAGATATGTATTGGCCCAAAAAGCACGTCGGCCCGCGGGAATCTCCCGGTAGTCCCGATGGCCAGAAATTTGACACCTTAATGGCTGAGATGAGAAGACTTACCTCTATACTGGGCTTTCTTTTTATCTTGATGCTTTCTCCGTTTTCGTCCCTGTGCACCAGAGGGTTTAGACCGCTTCATTTTCGATCAGCGCGCGCAGCAGCTGAGCACTCGCCTAACGTAACCAGAGAACGTAACGTAACGCAACTAACCCCCGCCCCCCTTTAGGAAATGATCGACAATAATCATTCATTCAATCTAATAATCAGGTTGACAAGTAATTAAACGTATGGCTAAGCGGCGCCTTAGGATGATCATGTTTAATAAACATGTTTTTGTTTCGCTTGTCATTCTAATTCTATGATTAATGGGAAGTAGGCCAGGGGCGACACTAGAGGGCGCCCGCGCCCCCAACACATTTGTCGCCCTAGGCAACCGCCTAGTTCGCCTATAGCAATCGCCGGCCCTGCCAAGTCGGTACAAATTTCTTTTTAAACGTCACGCCACGGTACCAGGTTTTCTCAAACCCGGGATGCGCGTGCATGCCTAAAGCGCGTGCAGTTGCGTCCTCTTCATAAAAGCGCTGAGACATGGCGACCGGCGGTGCTGCTGCTGTGGTGGCTGTATGCTGTAAATCCACTTGTTGATAAGAAAGGATGAAAAAAAAGAGCCACATATGGAAATATTTTGGATATTAGCTCATAATAGCGACGCAGGGCGCTTGTTTTTACAGGCGCGGCTAAGTTCATTGTTGCATAGCAACGACAGACGCCACGGGAGAGCAAACGCTTGTGGAAAGGAGAAAGCGGTGCGAACTGCGCTCTCCATGATGACGAGGAAGTATTAGCAAAGAATTCATTGATTTCTAGCCCTTGGATTAGCTTTACTACTATTTATGTAGATGAGAAATAAAAAGCCGGCTGAAATGCATCACTGTCATCATCGGTGAACAGATAATGGGTCAGATCCGAGTCTATTTTTGCTGCGCTGCTCATGCTTAAAAGTGAAAGCACACTTTTGATGGACAAAAAATAAATATGATTTCACACAAAAAGTGCCCAAAATGCACAGATTTAGCATGTCTAGTGTGTTTTAACAAGAACTGCAGTAGGCTATGTCAGAAAAGAAAATGAAGACATTTATAGAAAATGTACCCATTTAAACGTGTTTTTATTATTCATTTTGGGTAAAAGTATATGGTGTTTTATAAAAATAAAAAAAATCGTGGGGGGGGCCCCATCTAAGATTATCTTGTCCCGGGCCCAGACAAGACTGTCAGCTGGCCTGCCTGTACATCATGTGTTTATCTCTGAAATCATGCATCTGTGCTGCAAACTCAAAGATCTTAAAGAACACTCAGTTTCAGACGTCAGAATAAATGTTAAGCATGCGACAAAATAGATCAGATTCACACAAGATGACAGTCAGACAAAAGACATCAATGACAAATGAAATTTCTTCCAAAGCTTTATTTTCTCAGAAAGAAATGAGTATGAATCACAAACCGACAAATCCAGTACAGAAATCCAGCAAAGAAGAAAATCACTGACATTCAAAATGTATGTAAATATAGACTAGGGCTGAGTATCGACATAAATTTCACAATTTGATTCAATTCCAATCTCTATGTCGATTAATTAAAAAATATCAGGTTTGGTACATTTTTATCAAAGGAAAACAAATCTCTTCTTCGCTACAAATAATTTTTAGTGAAGTTTTGTTCACGCATCAACTGAAAAGATCGGGGATTTATGAATCGATATTGGTTCATCAAAATGAGAATTGATTAAAATCAAGAAATTCATATCTTCAACCCAGCCCTAATACAGACAGTTATTTGGGTAATTATATACCCCAAATTAACGGGTACATGGAAGGGAAGTACAGCAGCCTCAAAAGGTATTAAGACACTTGAAAATATCTGTATTTCATTGCACTAGATGAAATTCAATATCAAACCAAGTGTCATCTGTGCTCAAATGATGCTAGAGCTTTTCTCTTGTAATTGTTTATTATTTCTAAAGTGTCCAAATACTTTTTGATGCCACTGTAAACATTTGTAGATCACAATTTTATTTAAGATAACATATTTTAACCTTCACCAGTTCATTTTAATGCTTGTGCTTTAAAAGTACAAATATTCCATAATATATTTTAATCAATATGAGATCATTACATTTATCTATTGACATTTATTAATATAGCAGATTATTTTATCCAAAGCGACTAACAAATAAGGGAAAATCACATGCAATTTTATGGAAAGTACTAGATAATATGCACTAAACTAAAAACACCAATAGAGCAAAATGAAAGAAAACACAGTAAATGTTTGAATCCATCACCACATGAATTGATCTCAGAAAAGTGAAGGTTATATGGACTTTAAATGGAGATAATGTGACGGCAAAGGGCTTGATTGAATCTTCATAAACCGTCACTCGACTCTCTCTCTCCCTTGGTGCAGATGAAGTTGTGTGTCTCAGTTTCAGGAAGGCTGATCCAGGTCTGGTTGCTGGTCTGAATGGCTCCGGATCTCACTGTCGTAATGCAGTTCTCCTCCCCGGTGCCGTGACCCGGATGCCAGCGCTCATAGCACAGGGTCTGACCGTTGACCCAGAACCAGAGGCCGAGCACGCAGGAGTGACGGAGACCCAGCCACACGTGAGCGGTGGAGGCCATCGAGGACACGTTCTCCACCCGAAGCTGGATCTCCGGCGAGTCCACCGACACCAGGTCCATGTCTTCATCTCTGCAGTATTTCAGAGCTCCTGTCCACGTCAGATTCTGTCTGATCAGAACCAGTTTATCTGGAGCACAAACAGAAACAACAACGGTCACACTTTAGTTTAGGGTCCAAATCTCTATATTAACTGTTCATTACGACTTTTGCTTCAATAAACTCCTAATTACTGCTTATTAATAGTTAGTAAGGTAGTTAAGTTTAGGAATTGGGTGGATCAAGGGATGTAGAATATGATCATGCAGAATAATGCATTAATATGTGCTGATAAACAGCCAATATCCTGGTAATATGCATCCTAATAAGCACTAGTTTATAGTGAGAACTGGACCCTAAACTAAAGTGTTACCACAAAAACATTAAACATTTTTAGTTAAACGATACTTCTCCAAAAAAATGTAATTCTGTCATCATTTACTCGCACTCGTGTCGTTCCAAACCCCTGCATATTAAGATATTTTAATGAAACCTGAGATATTTCTGTCCCTCCATTGGAAATTCAGGTGAAAACTGAAATGATCCAGAACGTTCATTATAGCGTCATAAAACTAATCATATAAATCGAGCGGTTTAATCCAGATTCAGTTTAGGCTTTTATTTAAATCTAAAAATGATTGTCCCAAATAGAGCAGATCACATTAAGGAAACACTAACGCTTGTTTGCGTCACACGCTAGAACAAACCGGATTCTTTTGCTTCATGTTCATGCCAACTCGTGTCCCGCCGGGTCGATCAGCGCGGTGTTCTAGTGTAGCATCTACAGCTAACACAGTTCTGACTGGATCTCTGCCCAAAAACAGCCCTACCTAACATTTGCATCTAGTTTTTATTCGTTAATGAAAATGTCAATAGATTGTCGTCATAGTTTTTGTTATTCATCATTCAAAACGTTTTTTTAGTTATCGTCTAGTTTCTGTCTGAATTTTTTTTTTTTTTTTACACAAATTAACACTGATTAGTGTTGGTTAAAGTTGTAGTGCACTCATTCTGTGATTTAGAGTTTGTGTTGTTTCACACTTGTGTGTGTGTGTGTGTGTGTGTGTGTGTGTGTGTGTGTGTGTGTGTGTGTGTGTGTGTGTGTGTGTGTGTGTGTGTGTGTGTGTGTGTGTGTGTGTGTGTGTGTGAGTGTCTACTTACCGTCATAACACACAAAGGGATAAGGACCTGTACAAGGATCATCTACCCATCGTCCTTGGTGGTTTTTGATATCAATGGAGGTGCAGACATCATCTCTTCCAGATTTGCTGTCGGGTTCACCAGTGAGCCAGTGTGTGAATGTGGAGCTGCTGTTATCTGACCAAACCCAGAGTCTGTTCAGACCGATCCAGGCTCCATCAGCAGTAGTTAGGTTTTGTTCTATGATTTTCTTAGTCTCATTATTCTCACTCTGGTTCCTCACACTGACCAGATCTGTGTGATTCTGTCTACAATAACTCTGAGCTTCAGTCCAATTCTGTGTCACATTTACAGGGACCCATGTTTTACTGCTGGCTTTAAAAGAGAAAGACATTTGTCTAATGAAGTGAAATATTAGAGAAATTAAATGCATAAAAAATAAGAAAATATAAGGACAAAGAAACTGTCACGGTTCATGAATTTACTGTCTCTCTCTCGTCTCGCGTGTTGTTGTGTGTGTGTGTGTGTGTGTGTGTCTGTGGGCGTGGTCACTGATCACTGCTGATCAGCAGCGCCAGCTGGTTTCAATCCGTTTGTCTCTTTATAAGTTCAGTAACTGGTGTCTCATGTTGTCAGATCGTTGTGGTTTCCCCGGTGTGTTCCCGTGTTGCATGTTGGATCGTGTTCGTGTTGGATCGTGTTCGTGTTGGATCGTGTTCGTGTTGGACCGTGTTCGTGTTGGATCGTGTTCGTGTTGGATCGTGGATTCCCTGTGTACTTCGTCTCATCTGGATTCTTCACCTGCACTGGATTACCAAGCACTTCACTGGGTCTTCACGGGATATCACCAGCACCAGTCGCTCACCGAGGTCCCTGTGTCACCTACCATCTAGCGCTGATCGCCTGACCTGCACCTGAGGAGAGCTTCACCTGTGCTAGTGTCTGACCTTCGTGTCTGTGTACACTTCAATAAAGAGTCTTTTGCATTTACATCCGTCTCTGTGATTCGTTACAGAACGATCTGACCATTATTATGGATGTAGCAGAGACCACGACTTGGGACGAATTCGCCGCTCGAAGCATCTCGAGGATGGATAATCAAGAGGAGAGCATCGCCCAATCAGGTCGGGCGATTCAAGCGCTCGTGACACAGGTGTCCGAGCTCACCCAAAGGTTTCAACAACTCATACCTCCCACTGCGCCACCCACGCCGCCTGTTCAACCCATTCCACCGGAGCCGCCCCAGCAACGTGAACCTCGTCTTCCCACGCCTGAGGGCTATGCAGGTGAACCAGAGTACTGTAGAGCCTTTTTGACTCGTTGTTCGATGCATTTCTCATTACAGCCACTGACGTTCAGCCAGGAACAGACCAAGGTGGCCTTCGTTCTCACCCTGTTGTCTGGGAGGGCGGCTCTTTGGGGAACGGCGGTGTGGGAGAACCGTGATCCATGCTGCTCCTCGTTCCAGGCACTCTCCGAGGAGATGAGACGAGTGTTCGATCGGGCGGTAGCGGGTAGGGAGGCGGCCAGACTACTCGCTGAGCTCCGCCAAGGTAACGGCTCGGTGTCGGAATACTCCATTCAGTTCCGCACCCTGGCTGCAGAGTGCCGTTGGAACGAGGAGGCGCAGTGGGACCAATTCCTGCATGGGTTGGCTGATCGTGTCCAGAGGGAGATATATATGCTGGACCTTCCCCCTAACCTTAATGGACTGATCGAACTGGCATTAAGAGTAGACGCACGACTGGATCGCATGGGCCGCTTTCAGCAGAGGAACCCGTTTCGCGGCATGGAGACCCTGCGCGTCGACAATCTGGACACGGTCAGCCCCTCTTCTGATTCTGAACCCATGCAGGTGGGCAGAGCTCGGCTTTCCCGGGAGGAGAGAGAACGGCGGAGGTCCCAGGGACTTTGTTTGTACTGTGGGAAAGCGGGCCACTTCATCTCCGCTTGCCCGGTAAAAGATCGAGCCCGGTAGTAACAATGAGGCTACTATCGGGTGGGATCTCCGCTGGGAAGACTTCATCATCACCATCATCATCTACTCTCCTTCCGGTAAGACTAAGGTGGGCGACTCACACGCACGACACTGAGGCTTTGGTGGATTCAGGAGCTGAAGGTAATTTTTTGGACTCTGGACTGGCTCAACGTCTTCATCTTCCCATCTCCAGGCTCACACACACGATTTCCGTTAATGCTCTCAATGGACAACGACTTCCCCAGATTTCTCACATTACCGAACCCATCACACTCATAACATCTGGCAACCACACTGAGACAATAACATTTCTTCTCATGGACTCTCCACTAGCACCCTTGGTGCTGGGTCACCCCTGGTTACTGCAACACAATCCCAGAATTGATTGGGGTCACAATTCTGTTTCCATGTGGAGTAATGCGTGTCATGAGTCTTGTCTTGTGTCAGCGTGTTCGTCTGTTCCTGTGTCTGTGTTTCAGGAGGAGGCAGTGAATTTGTCTAACGTGCCCGAGGAGTACCAGGATCTGAAGGAAGTGTTCAGTAAGTCTCGGGCTGCTTCTCTTCCTCCTCATCGTCCCTATGACTGTGCCATAGATTTAGTGCCAGGTCAGTCTCCGCCTAAAGGCAAGTTATATTCACTTTCTGTTCCAGAGAGTGAGGCTATGGAGAAATATATTTCTGATTCTCTAGCTTCCAAATTCATTAGACCTTCCTCATCTCCAGCGGGGGCGGGGTTCTTTTTTGTGGGAAAGAAGGATGGATCTCTGCGACCGTGTATTGATTACCGGGGGTTGAACAACATCACGGTAAAGAATACTTATCCTTTGCCGTTGATGTCTTCAGCCTTCGAGCGGTTACAGGGAGCATCCATTTTCACAAAATTGGATTTACGTAACGCTTATCATTTGGTTCGCATAAGGAAGGGCGATGAATGGAAGACCGTGTTCAATACCCCTAGGGGGCACTTTGAATATTTGGTCATGCCTTTCGGGCTGTCCAACTCCCCAGCGGTCTTCCAGGCACTCGTCAATGACGTGCTGAGAGATATGGTTGACCAATTCATTTATGTCTACCTGGATGACATTTTGATTTTTTCATCGTCTCTCCAGGAACATGTTCAGCACGTCAGACGAGTGCTTCAGAGGTTGCTAGAGAATGGGCTTTTTGTCAAGGCGGAGAAATGCGTTTTTCATGCACAGTCTGTTCCTTTCCTAGGGTACATCGTCTCATCTGAGGGAATGCGCATGGATCCTGACAAGGTTAAGGCTGTGATAGATTGGCCTAGTCCAGATTCCCGTAAGGCCCTACAGAGGTTTCTGGGGTTTGCCAATTTTTATCGGCGTTTTATTCGCAACTTCAGCCAGCTAGCCTCACCTCTGACTGCCTTGACCTCCCCCAGAACGACGTTCAGGTGGTCTGATGCAGCTGAGGCTGCATTTACCAAACTCAAGAGCCGCTTCAGTTCGGCTCCCATCCTCGTTGCCCCTGATTCATCACGTCAGTTCGTGGTGGAGGTCGACGCGTCAGAGGTGGGGGTAGGAGCAGTTCTATCCCAGCGCTCTCCTTCAGATGACAAGATGCATCCTTGCGCGTTTCTTTCTCATCGTTTATCACCTGCCGAACGTAATTATGACATTGGCAACAGAGAGTTGTTGGCAGTCAAGTTGGCACTGGAGGAGTGGCGTCACTGGTTAGAAGGGTCAGGGGTACCTTTTATCGTTTGGACCGATCATAAGAACCTAGAATATATCAGAACCGCTAAGAGACTCAACTCTAGGCAGGCTCGGTGGGCACTTTTTTTCGGACGTTTTGACTTTTCTCTCTCGTACCGCCCGGGTTCTAAGAACATCAAACCCGATTCTTTATCTCGTATTTTTGACCAATCCGAACGCCCGGCTACTCCCGAGTGTATTTTACCTGAGACATTAGTGGTCTCCACTCTCAGATGGGAGGTCGAATCGAAGGTAATGAAGGCCTTAGAAGGGGTAACGCCTCCGCCCGATTGCCCACCGAACCGTTTATTTGTGCCGGAGGGGTATCGGTCCGACGTCATTCGGTGGGGTCATTGCTCCAGTGTAGCTTGTCATCCTGGGGTCAATCGCACCAGTTTTTTGGTCAAACAACGATTCTGGTGGCCATTAATGGCTCGTGACATCCACAGTTTTGTTTTGGCTTGCTCGGACTGTGCCACTGGTAAGACTTCCAATCGACCCCCAGATGGGTTACTCCAACCGCTGTCTGTCCCTTCGAGACCCTGGTCCCACATTGCGCTAGATTTTATTACCGCCCTCCCAGGGCAAGACGGTCGTTTTGACTGTCGTGGACCGGTTCTCGAAGGCGGCTTATTTTATTCCCTTGCCTAAATTACCCTCAGCCAAGGAGACAGCGGTAACTGTCGTTGATCACGTCTTTCGCTTACATGGCCTCCCGACGGACGTGGTTTCCGACAGGGGTCCCCAATTTGTGTCCAAATTTTGGCAAGAGTTTTGTAAATTACTGGGGGCGACGGTCAGTCTTTCTTCGGGTTTTCACCCCCAAAGCAATGGTCAGACCGAGAGAGCCAACCAGGATTTGGAGAGAGCGTTGCGATGTCTGGTTTCCAGGAATCCTTCCTCCTGGAGTCAGCAACTCTCTATGGTGGAGTACGCCCACAATTCGTTGCCAGTGTCAGCCACGGGCCTCACTCCGTTTGAATGTAGTCTAGGTTACCAGCCACCAGTTTTTGCTAGTACGGAATCCGAGGTCGCGGTCCCCTCCGCTCACGCCTTCGTCCAGAGGTGTTTCCACACTTGGAAAAGAGCCCGTGAGACTCTTCTCCAAGTGGGGGCGCGCACCAAGGCTAAAGCCGATCGCCACCGGTCGAAGCCTCCCGTATACGTCGTGGGTCAAAAAGTGTGGCTTTCTACTAAGAACATTCCTCTCCGGTCCGTAGCTAATAAACTTGCTCCCAAATTTATCGGCCCGTTCCCTGTCACCAAAATCATTAGTCCGGTGGCAGTCCGCCTCAAACTTCCTCCTGCGTACAGGAGAATTCATCCCGCCTTCCATGTGTCAAAGATCAAACCTGTGTTTCATTCACGAATTAATCCGCCGGTCCCGGTTCCCCCCCCGCCGCGTCTCGTAGATGGGGAACCAACGTATTCGGTTAATCGTATTCTGGACTCGAGAAGGAGGGGACGCGGATTTCAGTACCTGGTGGACTGGGAGGGTTACGGTCCGGAGGAGAGAAGTTGGGTTCCTGCTAGAGACATTCTGGATCACTCCCTTATCGATGATACAATCGACAGGTAAGGCCATCGGGGAACGCCAGGAGGCGTTCCTAGGGGAGAGGGTACTGTCACGGTTCATGAATTTACTGTCTCTCTCTCGTCTCGCGTGTTGTTGTGTGTGTGTGTGTGTGTCTGTGGGCGTGGTCACTGATCACTGCTGATCAGCTGCGCCAGCTGGTTTCAATCCGTTTGTCTCTTTATAAGTTCAGTAACTGGTGTCTCATGTTGTCAGATCGTTGTGGTTTCCCCGGTGTGTTCCCGTGTTGCATGTTGGATCGTGTTCGTGTTGGATCGTGTTCGTGTTGGATCGTGTTCGTGTTGGACCGTGTTCGTGTTGGATCGTGTTCGTGTTGGATCGTGGATTCCCTGTGTACTTCGTCTCATCTGGATTCTTCACCTGCACTGGATTACCAAGCACTTCACTGGGTCTTCACGGGATATCACCAGCACCAGTCGCTCACCGAGGTCCCTGTGTCACCTACCATCTAGCGCTGATCGCCTGACCTGAACCTGAGGAGAGCTTCACCTGTGCTAGTGTCTGACCTTCGTGTCTGTGTACACTTCAATAAAGAGTCTTTTGCATTTACATCCGTCTCTGTGATTCGTTACAGAAACAAGACCATAAGGACAAAAAGACAAATCCACTAAATGCAATTATGGTGCATAATTCAAAACTAAAAGTGTTTTATTATTATTGTACATGAAAATACTCAATATGGTCTTTAATAAAGCACATATCTGTGTGTTGTGATCTTACAGCTGAACTCACCATTATAGCAGATGAATGGCCTTGTGGAACTACAGTTTACATCATGCCATTGTCCATCAGCCTTCTTCATAAAAACACAGTCTCCATCTCCTTCTGGTTGTGCTTTATACTGTGTTTGTTCTGATGCTGGTGCCCAGTTCCTGTACTGGGACTCGTTTGCTGTGTAGAACGTGGGGTCATTCAGAGACCATATCCATGTGTTTGTGCTCTTCAGCCCGATCCAGACACGTTCAGGATCAGGGTTCACACTCTTTATGACCCGCTCTGCGTCGGTCTGATGTTGTGTGTCAGTGATTGTGGCCAGATCTGTGTATTTCTCTCTGCAGTGTGTCTGAGCTTCAGTCCAACTCTTTTCCTGATTCACAAAGTGATACTGACGCAAAGCGCCTGCAGACAAACTGACCACGGCTGAGAAGAGACACATTCAGATCTCAAACTCACATCTCACTGATTGATGACACACATTATCTTTATCATTACGGGGCAATATTTGCCACCTATAGTTGATTACTGGGACACTTTTTACCTTTACATTTTTGAATGAAGAAATATGAAATGAAATTATACTTTTAAATATGAAACTAAAGCCGGCAGTGTTAATGAGTGAGTGAGTCATTCAACCGATGTGTTCAAACGGCTGATTCATTCAGGAGCAAAGCTAGTGAATAATGGGTCATTTAGATATTTTGAAAAAACAATTTTTGGCGAACTAGTCCTAGGTTTTCACTTTAATGATTGTCCTGTAATTGTCAATAATTATAAAAAAAAGTTGAAATTTTGATTCACCGAAGTGGGAGGAGCCGCTTTTTTAAAATGGCTATAACTCGTGAATGGAATGAGATATTTTCACATGTAAGAGCTCATCCTACAGTTCATGCAGCGACTGGCCACCTGGTGGCGCTATAACATGAAAAAAACATAAATATGGTTATAACTACGCTACCCTAAGTCTGATTGACTTGAACATTGGCATGCGGTGTCTTCGTCCAAGGAGCCAAGACTGACTTTGAGGACATTCGCGTATCTCGAAAAACCTGGCCGGCGACGGCCAATGAAATTTGAGCAGCTAACAGACAAGGTTTATGGTTAATTTTTCACACACGACATTTATAACGGATGATAGATCTCCTCATTCTGAGCAACTTTGCCTCTAGGACCGCAGCTGTCAATCAAATCGTTCGTTAAATATTGGGGATTTTTTTTCCAAAAACAACTTTGGCGAACTAGTCCTAGGTTTTTGGCTCAACCGCGATAAAACCCCTGCGGCACAATTCTCGGGACTCAATGTCAATAATTATTTTAAAAAGCTGATCTTTGGCCTTTGGATGGCTATAGCTGGGTCATTTAGAAAAGGGGCGTGGCCAAGTCCAACTTCCTATCATTTGGTGAGCACACGCGGCACATGATTCATAAGAAGCATGCTAACTTTTATGGACATCGGGCCATAGCGGGCGCTTTAAGTGTTATAAAAGTGAAAAACAAAATATATTTTCTATGCAAAATGACATTTAATTGACTGAAAAATTGTCTGCTCAACGTACAACTTCATCAAATTAGGTGTGCATATGCGCCATATAATTCTAAAGAAGCATGAAAACTTTTATGGAGATAAAAGCTGGCGCTATAACTGTTAAAAAGCTTTAAAAAACATATTTCCTAAGGGTAAATGGCTGTAAATGGTCTTTTCTATCTATAATCTAAGTGGTTACACGCTTGCTAAATAAAACATAATACCTTTTCACGACTTAAAGGCCTTAAAGCGCTGGAACCCCGATATTTGCTATATTTCTAATTGAATTGAATTTGAATGTTAGAATTTGACATAATAGGCGATGCATAGTTGCATACATCTAATACGTTTGGGGGAAATGCCCTTATACAGGTAAAAATGCCCCTGTAAATCAGTTTCAGACGGCAAATGTTGCCCCTTAATAAAAAAGTTAATTTCTGTCACTTCTGTGAACTGCCGACCGCAGGGAATATGAATAATATGAATGTGTTCGTGAGTCAGCTGTCCACAACAGGCCTAAACCAGCCGTAATACCAGCACAAAAACACACGCAAAATATCATCTCATTATTCTTATCAATACATTTTTTTGTTGTTGTGAATATTGCACACCCATAATTTACAGTATTATTTTTTATTTCTTCAGGTCTTAAAAAGTCTTAAAATACCCTTAGATTGTACTTTAAAACATGTGTAGCAGCCCTGGGTGCACAAGGGTGGCTTTATTGATTGGAACTATTTTCATTGGCAAAATTGAGCACAAAAAGTTTTTTTTTTTCATAACTATTTATTGAACTATTGAATAAAATCAACATCACATTTGCAATCGTTCTGATATTCTGTTTTGCTGTTGTGATGTTGCTCACTATAAATATTAAAAACAAGAACTCAATTATGGGCATTTTTGCGCCAGTATTTCCAAATTTTGGGGGTATTTTTATATTTTGGTGTTTTTGCCCCAAACTCCTCTTAATTTCTGCCCCGCTTCAGACAATCCAAATGTAGGCCTAATATTTTCCTTTAATTGACATGCATAGAAACATCAGCAGTTTGACCCGTTTCAAGAACATAATTACAAAAAACACGATGTTCAATCAAGTGTCCGTCACACTTTCACGCTTGCTCTGTTGCCTGAAGGCATGAAATCCAGGAGATGCATTCTGGGAGTTGTGGTTTTTGATTAGGATTGTATTCATGAGCTTCGATCGAGTCACTCGCCTAAATATTTCACAGTCTTCCTCAGTAATTTTCAGTCGCAAATGTTCTGTGTGCAAAATGAGTGTTTAAGTAAAGCTGTGCGTCTGATCTCCTCAATAACACAATAACACACTTTCACACTCAGCTTGAACACTTTCAGCACAGCACTAACACTACGAGCACTAGAACTGAAGCACTGCATTAAACACTCACTCACCTGTGAGCAGAAGAGACGCCAGTGTGATTCTCTCCATTCCTGAGGGAAAGACAGAACACAGGCTCAACAAACAAGCTTCATTTCTTCCATGATACAAAACACAGTTAAATCAATCCTATTGTAATCAGTGTAAAGTTAAAACTGTCTTAAACTCTGTTTCTTACCTGTGGATGTTGGGATTTCTGTGCGTGTGTGTGTGTGTGTGTGTGTGTGTGTCTCTCTGTCAGGACAGACTGATATCTCTCCTTCTGCTCCTCCCAGCTCTAGTTTTCCTGGAGAGAAAAACTCCCGTCTGTGGTTTATTTGTATATATTTTTTGTTTTTTTGCTTCCTTATCTTGTCCTCTTTCAAACTAATGGAAAGAAAACATTCAAAAGACACATTAGATGTTTATTTTATTGCACTTTATTTATATGTGCTTGAAGATTTCAAATACAATCCGTATCTTTAAAGGCCACACGTTTTTCCTCCACTTCAGCAAACTTACAGTTTTATTCATTTCTATATCCTGAAGGTTTGTTCATATATAATTCACCTGATTTATAGAACATTTTAATCCTAAAACATGATAAATATTTATTTTTGGCTCTGTTGACAGTATTTTCTGATTTATGGAGAGATAAAAAGAGAAACCCAAAACCCTCTCTGTAAAAACCTGTAAAATGTAAAAAAAAGAAAATCAAACAAGGATTATGAATATGTCTATATCTAATGTTCGGACTTCTATTCTGGAAATGTATGCAAATTAGTGCATATTTAATTAGATAATGCCTAATTTAGATACTTTTATCAAAACTAAATAAAAGCATTTTTAAAAATGTTTGTAATTCTAAATCATCTTGATAAGTGTGGTGTAAATTTAACTCCATTTGTGGATCAGAAACTAAAGTAGTGACGTGTGGAGGTCAAGCAAGGTCACACACACACACACACATTCACTCTTTCACACACACATATCCACACTCTCTCTCTCACACACACACACACACACACATTTGAATACTTTTATTTGGATCTGAAAGACATTACAAAAGAAAACAAGATCCAAATACTCTGGGAAGGGTCTTTGACAAGTGACAGATCTACAATTTCATAGCTCACACACTTGTACAGGTCCTGACATGTATGATACTCAACACATTAGGGATAAACAGAACATCTCCGTCTCCATATCTGCATGTTCCCTATGGCTGAAACACAGCAGAATTTTGCAAGCCTTTTTGCCTCCTTTTTTTGCAGCCCTCCTAACTGCACCCCCGATCAC
Organism: Rhinichthys klamathensis goyatoka; assembly: GCF_029890125.1. Taxonomy (NCBI): domain Eukaryota; kingdom Metazoa; phylum Chordata; class Actinopteri; order Cypriniformes; family Leuciscidae; genus Rhinichthys; species Rhinichthys klamathensis. The sequence continues at coordinate 192,965 of NW_026606875.1, forward strand.
GCTCTTATGGACACGGCCTAAACTTCCAAACACCAGAATTATTCATTTACAGTTGTAACCAATTTGGTGAATGAGATCTACCAGTGGTTGATATTTCAATAGTTTGGAATAGTAGCAAGTGTCCATATACAGGTCGAAACAGCAGCCCACCTCAAAGATACATACAGATCTCATCACCACATTTACAATTAAAATATCAGGGGTATTTGGAATGTTTTTAAAGTAATCACTGTCAGATGTGTTATCATGAAACCAGTGAGATTGTACAGTGCTATGCTTGTAAATCTTACTATCATGTCCACAGTTTACCAAGTCCTTTGCCACCAGATCAACCAGACGGTCATGTCTGACCACATAAAGTCCTTTATAATTATAGCATCCGTTTAATATGTGAGCAACCGTTTCATTCTCCTGCTGAGTTGGATGTAATATACAGTAGGGTTCATGCTTTGATGGATACCATGTTGCCAGATAGTACTTCGTTGGAAGACACTGTAGTCTTGCTTTAATCATGAATATTTTAATGTCATCTGAGATTGAAGGGTTTGTCAGGACAGAATGGGACACTGAATGGTCGGCAAATTGCAGTAATGCAAGTTTTCCTTGTAGTCTGAGACCCGTCCAGTGCTGTCCGCTCTGGGTCTGTCTAAGATGAAGAATTGAAGCTCTTGCGTGTTTAATCTGTAGCTGGTGCGGTGTGCTGTCTTTGTTCAGGATCGCCAGGGTGGAAACCAGTGGATCGGTGATGATGTTATCGCTGAGAGAAACTACTTCTCCTTCGGGTCCCAGCCAGGACAGCTGTGTGTGTGTGTGTGTGTGTGTGTGTGTGTGTGTGTGTGTGTGTGTGTGTGTGTGTGTGTGTGTGTGTGTGTGTGTGTGTGTGTGTGCAGCTGTATTCCTGTACGGCCGCAGAGATCGTTTAAATCCAGCCAGTCGGAGCGCACTCCAAATCCGGCGGCTCTGATGTCCAACTTTTCGTTCTGCTTTAGTTTAAATCCAAGAAACTGGGACTCGTGTGTGTAAGCAGGTATGTTGCGCCGCTGTAGATGTAGAAACAGAGATTCACGTGATAGTTCTCTAACAGTTGTATCATCATTGTTGAGCATGTTTAGAAGATGTCCTGTTCTGGCAGAGGTGTAGAGCCATTCAGTGTTTGGGGCGCCGAGACCTCCGTCTCTACGCGGCTGGAAGATAATGTCCCGAGTCGTACGACTATTAAGACAAAACCATTTCCTCACCAGTTTCACCGTTTCGTTGTTCATCGCTGACAGTGTGCATTGTGGAATATGTACGTTTGGGAAAAGGTGTTGAGTTGTAGCCGCTGCGATCAGCCTGATGGCTTCAGTGTTCATCATTATGGGGAGTGGGGCGGCATCTATCAGCCCAAGTCTTCGGGTGTACTCATGACACAGCTCTGTGATCTGCTCCTCCCAATCGCCACTGACGTTAAATTTATGGCCCAGATAGGGATATTACGGTGGCCGAGAGAGCTCAACGCGCTGCAACTGAAGAAAACACATGCAAATAGAAAACAACGCGTGCAAATAGAACAAAACACCTGCAAATTAAGAAAACATCTTCATCAGTTTCACAACACACGTGTGCTCCAAATACTCACAACACCACCAAATACATATACAAATAACACAGAGCACAACGGAAATGTTTCCAGGGGAACCAAATAAGTGACGAACCCGGCCGAGACGTGCCGGCATAGATATCCATAAATCTATGCGTGCTGGTGCTTACAGCTTAAAATTATTTGTTTATTTATTTATTTGTTTGTGCAAAACATACAGAGATTACATTTTTTTATGACATACAACTTGTATACAATGTACAAAATGTATTAACAATATGTTCAATGTCATCAGAATACAAATGAGAAAAGAACAATGAGCTGGAAACTAAAATAAATAAATAAAAAAGATAAAGAAGAAAAACATGAAGGAAAGATATTTATCTATACACCAGTTACACTGTACAAATTGTTTCATGTTATTACATTTTCATAAAGAAAAGTTTCGTAAGAAAAG
>NW_026606875.1:202500-207500 GCF_029890125.1 Rhinichthys klamathensis goyatoka
GAGAGAGTGAGTCAATCAGCAGTAGGGGGCGTGTCCACTCATGATGGGGAGGAGAGAGAGTGAGTCAATCAGCAGTAGGGGGCGTGTCCACTCATGATGGGGAAGGAGAGAGAGGGAGCCAATCAGCAGTAGGGGGCGTGTCCACTCATGATGGGGAGGAGAGAGAGTGAGTCAATCAGCAGTAGGGGGCGTGTCCACTCATGATGGGGGAGGAGAGAGAGTGAGTCAATCAGCAGTAGGGGGAGCGTGTCCACTCATAATGGGGGAGGAGAGAGAGTGAGTCAATCAGCAGTAGGGGGCGTGTCCACTCATGATGGGGGAGGAGAGAGAGTGAGCCAATCAGCAGTAGGGGGCGTGTCCACTCATGATGGGGAGGAGAGAGAGTGAGCCAATCAGCAGTAGGGGGCGTGTCCACTCATGATGGGGGAGGAGAGAGAGTGAGTCAATCAGCAGTAGGGGGCGTGTCCACTCATGATGGGGGAGGAGAGAGAGTGAGTCAATCAGCAGTAGGGGGCGTGTCCACTCATGATGGGGAGGAGAGAGAGTGAGTCAATCAGCAGTAGGGGGCGTGTCCACTCATGATGGGGGAGGAGAGAGAGTGAGTCAATCAGCAGTAGGGGGAGCGTGTCCACTCATAATGGGGGAGGAGAGAGAGTGAGTCAATCAGCAGTAGGGGGCGTGTCCACTCATGATGGGGGAGGAGAGAGAGTGAGTCAATCAGCAGTAGGGGGAGCGTGTCCACTCATGATGGGGGAGGAGAGAGAGTGAGCCAATCAGCAGTAGGGGGCGTGTCCACTCATGATGGGGAGGAGAGAGAGTGAGTCAATCAGCAGTAGGGGGCGTGTCCACTCATAATGGGGGAGGAGAGAGTCAATCAGCAGTAGGGGGCGTGTCCACTCATGATGGGGGAGGAGAGAGTCAATCAGCAGTAGGGGGCGTGTCCACTGTAACGAATTACAGTTTACCACTTATGAAGGAGGAGAGTGAGCAAGAGGGAGATTTGAAGAAAGACTGTAGAAAGAGAGATGGCTGAGAGACATTACAAAAGAGAAAAGCTCCGAGGATTATCACTGGAAGAAGAAGGGTTACGATCTTTAACATTAGAAAAGCTTTCCAGACTGAAGCAGTAAGGCCTGAAAACTGACGTGAGGTTGTGTTGTTTCTGCTCCATATGTGAGTAACATTGGTTTCACTACGATTCACAGAACCAATGCTGTTGTTGTGATGTTAGCAGAGGTGGAAAGAGTACTAAAATTTTCTACTCAAGTAAAAGTACTATTACTTTAATAAAATTTTACTTAATTACAAGTAAAAGTACCGGTCTAAAAATCTACTCAAGTAAAAGTAAAAAGTAGCTCATTTAAAATTTACTCAGAGTAAAAGTTGCTGAGTAACTTGTTTCACAGCGGGGGCGGGGTGGGGGACTCTCCCGTGCAGAGCTGTAACCGATGAGTTTCACAGTATGATAACCGTCTCAGAAAATATCACGGTTTATATAAACTGTATTATTAAATTATGGTTAAAATTAAAATTATGTCAGTTAAAATGACAAATGAAATAAATGAAACATTTGTTCAATAAAACATATCTAATCTACTAATTTCAATAATTGATTATGAATTAGATTAACAACTTATTTTTATCATTAATAACTAATTAAAAATTTTAAAAATAGAGTTCTATGAAATGTTTCTTATTCAGAATTTTTTTTTCTTTTTATGATTTAATACAAATATATTATCAAAAACGGTGGTAATCAAATAAAAGTTTAGCAAACGTTTTATCCTTTTAGTTTATGGCAAAGTGCTGCAAAACAGATTTACTCAAACCATGGACAAATAATATATATTCCTTAAATAATGTTTAAATACATTGTAGTATTATTATTGTTGTTGTTAATATTATTATGAGAAGTACATTCTATTGTGTAGGCCTAAAATCGTAGTCATAATTTCTAGTAAAACCGAACTTTTATTTTGACGGGTTGTTAAGTCCTGTTTCAGAGTGTATTTGACAATGGTTTTTCTCAAATAAAATTAGGAAAATGCTCATTAGGCGTTCTCTCAGAGCAGCTCTGGAAATGTTCATGTATTCATGTAGGCCTACTCGTATTGTTTGTGAGACGCTGAAAACACCATGAGCGCGTCGCGTACTTGAGTATGTAGACGAAACAGCACAGCTCATTCACACAGAGACACACAGAACAAGCAGATTATATATTTACATAGCAGTCTTTTGTGCTTTAATATTCACAGATCATGGCGTGATTTGATTTATTGTACAGCTTTACTTTCGATTTATTCATCCATTATCTGCATGTTTTACGTGACAGTGTTATACTGTAAATTCCATTTTCTTTCTATATCCAAAAGTATTCCCTGACCAAGGCTTCACATACCGGTTATGTGTGCGAGTGAGATTTCGACAGCATTTCGCGTTCAGCTGGGTCTGCATCACTGTCTGTCTTGTCCGTCACCTTCTCCATATTGTTTTGTGATTTTAGCGCGTCTGTTCTCCCGCCCTTCAATCAATCAATGCTGTAGTTTCCGGAGCGCGATGTTTTCACCCAAAGCATTTTTTTTTACTCAGTAACGGATATGTTTTAAAATGTAGCGAATTACAATACTGCAAACAAAACATACTTAAGTAAAAGTAAAATTACAGATTTTAAAAACTACTTAAAAAAGTAGAAGTACACAAAAAAACTACTCAATTACAGTAACGCGAGTAAATGTAATTCGTTACTTTCCACCTCTGGATGTTAGCTCTAACAACTTATGTAGTGTGTGTTCAGGTTTTGTTCTTCCCTGTCTTCTTTCGTCATCTTTGCTTGATTTTTCCTGAAGCATCGCTTTAGCTATGAGAGAGACATCCACTCTTACATTTGGGGGTGGGGCAATAAAGGGAGGGGTTAGCATTTTTTTTTATAAACAACAAAAAAAAAGTTGTAAAAGGTGTTAATACTTGTTGTTTTTTGCTTTATTTCTAATTTTTTATTTATTTTTTGTTATTATTATTTTATTTTTATCACAGAAGGGTGACTAGGAACATGCAATTGTCTAACTATGAATATGAGGAAACACGAAGGCCAGCATCTACATTACCACATGTTGTTTTGGAGAGTTTCAAGAAAAAATCCAATTAACAATACATATTTATTTTCACAGGCTTCTTTGTTCATATTTACCAAGGGTGCCAATAATTCTAACCAGAACTGTAAATTACTATTTGTATTCATTCTTTGGCAAATCATGTAAATAATAAAACGCATCGAAAATGGCAGGACTGACAGTTTACTGATGCTGGGTGTGACGAGCAGAGCTGTTATCAGTCTCACACACACACACACACACACACACACACACACACACACACACACACACACACACACACACACACAAGACTGTTTACACATCTGCTTTAACATTTAAGCATGTACAGTTTGCATAATTTTATGCCATGATTGTTGTCCATTACTCTGCTTTAGATGCTTTATCTTTACTCAGATTAGACTCTGTACTAATATAAATATATGAGTGTATTGTGTTTTACTTAAGTATGTGTGTGTGTGTGTGTGTGTGTGTGTGTATGTGTTCGTTCGTGTGGTGTGTGCATGCGCAAGAGCTCCTGTCAAACTCACGGACGCACGGAATATCCACTCAGCTCCATTTTTAATGGAATTAAGGTAATATAATATAATTAATGTTTAAGTTATGAAAATATCTCATAATTCGGGTGATTTTTATTACAGCTATGTTTATATCAGTTAAAGTGCTGTGACTGAAGCAATCTTTAGGAACGTTTTCATGTAAGCTTATTTTCTTCATCACTGATCAGTTGTTAATACATATTATACTGATTTGTGTATCATAGTTTTCATGAGGGACTCATATTACATAAGCGTTATTATCTTCATGATACAGCTGTTAAACGAGTGGAGTTTACTTACGCTTGTCTGCTTGATTATAGTTTGATTTCTCAGTTTAATTCTGAAATGTTTTATTTACTCCATAAGAATGATTTCTACTGTTATTTTTTATTCCACTGAGAGCAGCTTATGTTTAAAATATCATATTTATGAATGTTGTTATATTGAGAAATTGTGTGTTATCATGTAATGAAATAGTGAAACATCATATTAATCACCAAGAGCAGATTTAGTGAAACACACTGATGATGGTGAATTATTTCTGATGCTGAAGTCATTTGATGTACGATTTTCTCATTATTAGTTTAATTTAATTCACCCTATATTTTCTATAATGCATCATTTCCATACAGACAGGTGCGGTTGTGCCTCTATTGTCCTGGTTGTTCATGTGTAAATATTTGCTGTGTGCAGAAAACTGATATGGATTTTGTTCCGTAATAAACTGTGATGTCATCTTGTAAAGATCACATGACGTCAGCCAATGGATTTATTAGTGAATATCTGAATTAATCTCTCGATATCTTAAAGGTGTCTGTTAAAAGATGGTTTCATTATACTCTATTTCAGGAACTATTGGACAAGCACACAGATTGACATGAATGCTCTTTCTCTTGCTTGTGTTTAGTGCTCATACATTATTTAGGACAAACTGGATGTGTTCTATAAAACAATGATGAGTTTGTTGTTCATTGGGTCCTCAGTGTGTTTGTACCGTCACTCAAGTGTGTTTAATTGTGCACAAATGCCAGAGGATGTCAACATGTAAAAGTCTAGTTGAATATTTACAGTTTGATTTGCGTCCCGTTAATGTGTTTGGTGTTAATTCTCCTATTACAGAAGCTTCTGATTGCGTCTTCATAGCGTTCAAGCATCCATCTCAGGGGGGCGTGGCTTTAAGAAACACCCTGATGATGTCATACCGTCTGCTGTCAATCATCTTCTGACCACACCCACATCTCCTATTATGAGCAGTGTCTTGTTGGCCAATGAGAGCCAGAGTTTTGATGAAGAGGGCGGGGTCAGTGTTTTAATGACCCCTCCTCCCTTATTGCATGGCCACGCCCCCATC
>NW_026606875.1:217500-240000 GCF_029890125.1 Rhinichthys klamathensis goyatoka
ACCGAACAACGACCAAACGCAACTCAGAAATACAGAAGTGACTCCAGTCGTGACCTCTGACCCCTCACGAATCGATTCAGAGGTGACGAATGACGATCCTAAAGCTAGAGATAACGTCAAGCGTACAAACGAGGCACTCAGAACCAGCGGCGGAGCGACACAATCGAGCAGCAAACGACCCGTCGGCTCTAAAAACAGACCTTCGTCTTCCGCTAAACCATCATCTTCATCTTCATCGTCATCATGTATGAGGAAGGTTGTTCCTCTCAGGACGCCGGTTCCCAAGCAAGCGGTTCGGCCGCCGCAGGAGAAGATGTGTCGCGCTACACTCGACCGGCCTCGAACCTCAGCGCGCGGTTCCTCCTCAGTCAAACCACTCGACTTCGCTCGCAACACCGTGGCGTCCGCGACACGCCACGCCGTCGCCCCCGTAACCCAGCGCACAGCCGACCCGAAGCCGCCTCCGCTGCCGCCGACGCTCAGGCTGTCGCTGACCCCTGCTGGCCGTCTGAGGAAGAGCAGCTCCGCCCGCTCGGAGAACTCGCTGCTCGTCCGTGGGTCGCGGGATAAACCCGGCAGACCCGTCTGGAGGTAGAGCGAGGGGAAACTATCGGGATAATGCTAGCTTGCTATTATCATCCAATGTTCCAGGAAAATTATTCTTTCAGCTCATAAACTAGCGCTCAAAAGTTTGGTTTTTTATGTTTCTACCCAAGGCTGCAATTATTTGATCAAAAATACAGTGAAAACAGTGAAATATTATTCCAATGTTTAGCAGCTGTTTACTACGGAAGAGGATTACGAGTTCATTCTCAAAAGTTTATTTCAACTTTTTTTCTCAAAATGTAACAAGATTCTAACCCTAACACAACGACTTTATTCTCGAAATTGAATGAGTTTGTTCTCAACATTTTATTTCAACTTTTTTATTCAATTTAACAAGTTTTTTATCGAAAGAGCGAATTTATTCACAAAATTTAATTAGTTTATTCTCAACGTTTTATTTCAACTTTTTTTCTCAAAATTTAACAAGTTTTTTCTCGAAACAACGACTTTATTCTCGAAATATAATGTTTATTCTCAACATTTTATTTAAAAGTTTTTTCTCAAAATTTAACAAGTTTTTAATCGAAAAAGCGACTTTATTCTCGAAATTTAATTAGTTTATTCTCAACATTTTATTTCAACTTTTTTTCTTGAAATTTGACAAATTTTTTCTCGAAACAACGACTTTATTCTCGAAATTTAATGTTTATTCTCAACATTTTATTTAAACGTTTTTTCACAAAATTTAATGTCTATTCTCAACATTTTATTTCAACATTTTTTCTCAGAATTTAACAATATTTTTCTCGAAAGCGAATTTATTTACAAAATTTAATGAGTTTATTCTCAACTTTTTATTTCAACTTTTTTTCTTGAAATTGGGCGAGTTTTTTCTCGAAACAACGACTTTATTCTCGAAATTTTATTTTAACTTTTTTATTCAATTTAACATGTTTTTTCTCGAAAGAGCGACTTTATTCTCGAAATTTAATGAGTTTATTCTCAACATTTTATTTCAACTTTTTTCTCTCAAAATTTAACAAGATTTTTCTCGAAACACAACGACTTTATTCTCGAAATTTAATGACTTTATTCTCAACATTGTATTTTGACTTTTTTTCTCAAAAAAATGTTCTCGCATTATAATGACTTTAATCTCAAGATGTTTTTTTTTTTTTTTTTTTGCTTGGCCCTAATCCACTTCAGTAATTTTCTATGTGAATATACAGTAAAGTGTAATTTATTCCTGTGATCAAAGCTGAATTTTCAGCATCATTACTCCAGTCTTCAGTGTCACATTATCCTTCAGAAATCACTCTGATAATAATCATACATGTTTCTTGATCATTAATGTAACTGTGATACGTTTTATTTTCCAGGATTCAATGATGAAAGGAAAAGAAAGTTCAAAAGAACAGCACTTATTTCAAATAGAATCTTTTGTAACATTATAAATGTATTTAGTGTCATTTTTGATCAATTAAATGTGTCCTTGATGAATAAAAGTATTAATTTCTTTCATAAAAATAAAATATTACCCCAAATGGGTAGTGTAATCAGTGATCATATTTAGTGAAAATTCTTGCATATTTGTCATATTAAGTGTATAATTTTTTATTATAACATAATTGTCTCTTTAAATGTAGTGTTGCTCATAATAATTAATAACTGATTGATATATTGCACTGAAAAAATAAATAAACATATATTTTAAACCTGAACAAACTTTTGAGATGGAACAATTTACATGATTTCATATATATTTTATCTAAAGCAAATGTATATGACGTATTTGTGGAAACGTTCTGATGCAGCATGTACATATTCACCTTCAATAGTGCAAAATTACCGCAGTATTTACATCATTTACATTTACAATCCAAACATTACAGCATTAATGACACTGATGTACAGTATCATACTATAATATAGTCATATAACTTTAATACAGCAACATAACTGGAATATTTTTATTAAGTGCTGCAGAAACAACATTTCTTTTATTTGTTCAGACGATGCTTTTATTTCAGAACAACTTTTTTGTATCACAGCTGTTTGACTTTTATCCTCGGACACCATGGGGAAATAAACTAAAACACACTGTCATTCCCCAAAACTGATCAGCATAAAATAAAAACGAAGCATAAAGAAAGTGTTTCTGGTCTGATATACAGTAAACCCTCATCCGTCCCTCCGGTCATTTTGACCCGAAACTCATTTTTTAGTTGATTGTTCAAAAAATTGAGTGTTCATCAGAGGGGTTTTGAGACCCCAGGACTGTTGTCGCACTTGAACCACGAATACACACACAAAAACTTTTTTAATGGATTCGAGGAGTTTTGTGGTTGAAATTTGAAAAAGTAACGAATCCTTCCCTCTCGGGTCGAGTCGAGCCCCTTAGGAATGAGTGGGATGCTTCAGTTCACATAGAAAAACATAAAAATGTTCAAAATTCAAACTAAAAATGCTAAAACTTTACCATAAAATGATTGTATAATGTCTACATGTGTATCTGAATGCACACTGAAGATAAACTGAGAAAAAATAACAAAAAATCTCCTAAAAATTTCCATAAAAAATAGAAGAAATATGATCAAAATGAAATAAAATAAGCTTTAAGCTTTAAAAATGAAGTATAATTTTAGGGCTTTGGGTCATTTTGACCCGCGAGGGAAAGATGTGTTACAAAGTGCGAGGGAAGGATGAGGGTTAAAGCCTTTAATATCGTTAAATATGAAACATTCTACAGTTAACACGCACATTGCTGTGTTGTGTTGGTTTGATGAAGTGTGTGTCGTCAGATGGAGGACGCGTGAGCTTTGCAGACGTAGCGGTAGCGGCGAGAGCAGTGGTCGTCGTTATACCGCCCGTCGTAGTGGAAGTGAGCGCAGTCTTCACCGCCGCCCAAACCGTGATTCTTCCAGTCATCAGGCTGGCCTGGCATCCATTCACTGCACACACACACACACACACACACACACACACACACACAGGTTTTTTTGCTATACTTGTGAGGACATTCCATATGTGTAATGATTTTTATATTGTCCAAACTGTATTCTATCCCCCTACACTAACTCTACCCAACACACACACACACACACACACACACACACACACACACACACACACACACACACACACACACACACATACACACACACACACAGCCAAACCCTGAAACTACCCATCACTCACACACACACACACACACACACACATACACACACACACACAGCCAAACCCTGAACCTACCCATCACACACACACACTAACCCGACTCCTAAACCAACAAACCACACACACACACACACACACACACACACACACTAACCCGACTCCTAAACCTACTCACACACACACACACACACACACAGCCAAACCCTGAACCTACCCATCACACACGCACACTAACCCGACTCCTAAACCTACAAACTACACACACACACACACACACACACTAACCCAACCCCTGAACCTATACCCATCACGCACACACACACACACACACACACACTAACCCGACTCATAAACCTACCCACACACACACACACACACACACACACACTCACCTCCTGACATGCACATACGGCGTCTCGTCCAGCCATTCCCAGTCTCCGGTGCGGCCGTCGCTCAGACCCAGCCAGTAGAACAGAGGCCTGGTCTTGCTCACCACGAAGCTCTGCACACACACTTCTGACTATCACTCTTTATTACTAAATGATGGACGGTTTGCTGGTTTAGATGCACGTCTTGTGTTGTTGGTTTAGGCCCAGTTTACACCTGTATTAAGACGAGTTTTGGTTGACCGGATCACGAGTGGACGAGGGAGACAATCCTGTCTACACCTGGTGTTTTAATTAGTCTCTTCTGTCCACCTTCAGCCACTTCTGTCCTGATTTCTTCGAGGGGAGGGTCTATGTACGGGCTTTTTCAGATCTTTTGATCTAATGGATGAAATAAGCTGGTGCGATTTACATACGAACGCGCCCGGAGACACACAGAGCGGCTTTAGTTTCTGCTCTGAGAGCCGCGAGATCTCTGTGTGTGTTAGAAATCAGGAATGAAGAGAGACTATTGGTGTGTTTTTCATCTTCAAAACAAGCGCCAACCTTCCGGTCTCTCTTGAATCAACACTGAGTGAGTTAAACTGCAGTTCCTCCACTGGCCACTAGAGGCCGGCTGCAGAAGAGACTCAATCCCATAGACCCGCATGTTAAAATGCACAACTTTACAGCAGAAATAAACATGTTTACAGTCTGGTGCAAAAAGTGGTTTTGGTCTATATCGCTAATGTTGCCCTTCATGACGACTGTGAGAGGGGTGAATTTTTTTATAACTCATCCGTTTAAATTATATTAGGCCTTACAGTTCTGCATAATTAAGGGCGTGGCCACTTGAGTGACAGGTGGATTGCCGCTGATGTCACTGCTAGCCGTTTGTCTGCTGTGTGTTAGCGTCACGTCACCTCAGCTAATCCGCCTCGCTGCATATGTTCATTTATCCGGGAGTGACCCTGCCAAGATGGCGACGGCCGGCTCCGCCCACTTTGGGCTTCAAACTTTGCTTCAGAAACACTACAGGTGACGTCACGCACACTACACTTGTTTTTTTTTACAGTCTATGCTTCAAACCAAACTTGGGTCTTCAGTCAACAAAGTTTAAATCCCGTCTGGCTAGCGCGCTTCTCATAACCTTTACGCGTTAGGTCAGTCAGTGGTCTTTAAGTGGCTGTTCGAACGCATTTGACCACATGAGCGTTTACAATATGAAAGCAATCTGATCGTATGCTTTTCCAATATCTCTGGAAGTAGTCGAAAGTGGACAAGCTCAAGTCATTTTAGACCCCGTTTTGTAATTAGCATCCTTCACTTGTGACTCGATCAACCAAAACACATCTTAATAACAGCTGTAAACAAAGTTGTGTGGTTAAGTTGTGTGTTTGGTTTAGTTAAGTTGGTTTAGTTCAGTTTAGTTGTATTAGTTCAGTTGTGTGTCTGGTTTAGTTCAGTTGGTTTAGTTGTATTAGTTCAGTTGTGTGTCTGGTTTAGTTCAGTAGGTTTAGTTGTATTAGTTCAGTTGTGTGTCTGGTTTGGTTCAGTAGGTTTAGTTGTATTAGTCCAGTTGTGTGTCTGGTTTAGTTAAGTAGGTTTAGTTGTATTAGTCCAGTTGTGTGTCTGGTTTAGTTAAGTAGGTTTAGTTGTATTAGTCCAGTTGTGTGTCTGGTTTAGTTAAGTAGGTTTAGTTGTATTAGTTCAGTTGTGTGTCTGGTTTAGTTAAGTAGGTTTAGTTGTATTAGTTCAGTTGTGTGTCTGGTTTAGTTAAGTAGGTTTAGTTGTATTAGTTCAGTTGTGTGTCTGGTTTAGTTAAGTTGGTTTAGTTGTATTAGTTCAGTTGTGTGTCTGGTTTAGTTCAGTTGGTTTAGTTGTATTAGTTCAGTTGTATGTCTGGTTCAGTTAAGTAGGTTTAGTTGTATTAGTTCAGTTGTGTGTCTGGTTTAGTTAAGGTGGTTTAGTTGTATTAGTTCAGTTGTGTGTCTGGTTTAGTTCAGTTGGTTTAGTTGTATTAGTTCAGTTGTATGTCTGGTTTAGTTAAGTTGGTTTAGTTGTATTAGTTCAGTTGTATGTCTGGTTTAGTTAAGTAGGTTTAGTTGTATAAGTTCAGTTGTGTGTCTGGTTTAGTTAAGGTGGTTTAGTTGTATTAGTTCAGTTGTGTGTCTGGTTTAGTTCAGTTGGTTTAGTTGTATTAGTTCAGTTGTGTGTCTGGTTTAGTTCAGTTGGTTTAGTTGTATTAGTTCAGTTGTGTGTCTGGTTTAGTTAAGTAGGTTTAGTTGTTTTAGTTCAGTTGTGTGTCTGGTTTAGTTAAGTAGGTTTAGTTGTATTAGTTCAGTTGTGTGTCTGGTTTAGTTAAGTAGGTTTAGTTGTTTTAGTTCAGTTGTGTGTCTGGTTTAGTTAAGGTGGTTTAGTTGTGTTAGTTCAGTTGTGTGTCTGGTTTAGTTAAGGTGGTTTAGTTGTATTAGTTCAGTTGTGTGTCTGGTTTAGTTAAGTAGGTTTAGTTGTATTAGTTCAGTTGTGTGTCTGGTTTAGTTCAGTTGGTTTAGTTGTATTAGTTCAGTTGTGTGTCTGGTTTAGTTAAGTAGGTTTAGTTGTTTTAGTTCAGTTGTGTGTCTCGTTTAGTTAAGTAGGTTTAGTTGTATTAGTTCAGTTGTGTGTCTGGTTTAGTTAAGGTGGTTTAGTTGTATTAGTTCAGTTGTGTGTCTGGTTTAGTTCAGTTGGTTTAGTTGTATTAGTTCAGTTGTGTGTCTGGTTTAGTTCAGTTGGTTTAGTTGTATTAGTTCAGTTGTGTGTCTGGTTTAGTTCAGTTGGTTTAGTTGTATTAGTTCAGTTGTGTGTCTGGTTTAGTTAAGTAGGTTTAGTTGTTTTAGTTCAGTTGTGTGTCTGGTTTAGTTAAGGTGGTTTAGTTGTGTTAGTTCAGTTGTGTGTCTGGTTTAGTTCAGTTGGTTTAGTTGTATTAGTTCAGTTGTGTGTCTGGTTTAGTTAAGTAGGTTTAGTTGTATTAGTTCAGTTGTGTGTCTGGTTTAGTTCAGTTGGTTTAGTTGTATTAGTTCAGTTGTGTGTCTGGTTTAGTTCAGTTGGTTTAGTTGTATTAGTTCAGTTGTGTGTCTGGTTTAGTTAAGTAGGTTTAGTTGTTTTAGTTCAGTTGTGTGTCTGGTTTAGTTAAGTAGGTTTAGTTGTATTAGTTCAGTTGTGTGTCTGGTTTAGTTAAGTAGGTTTAGTTGTTTTAGTTCAGTTGTGTGTCTGGTTTAGTTAAGGTGGTTTAGTTGTATTAGTTCAGTTGTGTGTCTGGTTTAGTTAAGGTGGTTTAGTTGTATTAGTTCAGTTGTGTGTCTGGTTTAGTTCAGTTGGTTTAGTTGTATTAGTTCAGTTGTGTGTCTGGTTTAGTTAAGTAGGTTTAGTTGTTTTAGTTCAGTTGTGTGTCTGGTTTAGTTAAGTAGGTTTAGTTGTATTAGTTCAGTTGTGTGTCTGGTTTAGTTGTTTTAGTTCAGTTGTGTGTCTGGTTTAGTTAAGGTGGTTTAGTTGTATTAGTTCAGTTGTGTGTCTGGTTTAGTTAAGGTGGTTTAGTTGTATTAGTTCAGTTGTGTGTCTGGTTTAGTTCAGTTGGTTTAGTTGTATTAGTTCAGTTGTGTGTCTGGTTTAGTTAAGTAGGTTTAGTTGTTTTAGTTCAGTTGTGTGTCTCGTTTAGTTAAGTAGGTTTAGTTGTTTTAGTTCAGTTGTGTGTCTGGTTTAGTTAAGTAGGTTTAGTTATATTAGTTCAGTTGTGTGTCTGGTTTAGTTAAGTAGGTTTAGTTGTATTAGTCCAGTTGTGTGTCTGGTTTAGTTAAGTAGGTTTAGTTGTTTTAGTTCAGTTGTGTGTCTGGTTTAGTTAAGTAGGTTTAGTTGTTTTAGTTCAGTTGTGTGTCTGGTTTAGTTAAGTAGGTTTAGTTGTATTAGTCCAGTTGTGTGTCTGGTTTAGTTAAGTAGATTTAGTTGTATTAGTTCAGTTGTGTGTCTGGTTTAGTTAAGTAGGTTTAGTTGTATTAGTTCAGTTGTGTGTCTGGTTTAGTTAAGTAGGTTTAGTTGTATTAGTTCAGTTGTGTGTCTGGTTTAGTTCAGTTGGTTTAGTTGTATTAGTTCAGTTGTGTGTCTGGTTTAGTTAAGTTGGTTTAGTTGTATTAGTTCAGTTGTGTGTCTGGTTTAGTTAAGTTGGTTTAGTTATATTAGTTCAGTTGTGTGTCTGGTTTAGTTAAGTAGGTTTAGTTGTATTAGTCCAGTTGTGTGTCTGGTTTAGTTAAGTAGGTTTAGTTGTATTAGTTCAGTTGTGTGTCTGGTTTAGTTAAGTAGGTTTAGTTGTATTAGTTCAGTTGTGTGTCTGGTTTAGTTAAGTTGGTTTAGTTGTATTAGTCCAGTTGTGTGTCTGGTTTAGTTAAGTAGGTTTAGTTGTATTAGTTCAGTTGTGTGTCTGGTTTAGTTCAGTTGGTTTAGTTGTATTAGTCCAGTTGTGTGTCTGGTTTAGTTAAGTAGGTTTAGTTGTATTAGTTCAGTTGTGTGTCTGGTTTAGTTAAGTTGGTTTAGTTGTGTTCAGTTGTGTGTCTGGTTAGGTAAGTAGGTTTAGTTGTATTACTTCAGTTGTGTGTCTGGTTTAGTTAAGGTGGTTTAGTTGTATTAGTTCAGTTGTGTGTCTGGTTTAGTTAAGTTGGTTTAGTTGTATTAGTCCAGTTGTGTGTCTGGTTTAGTTAAGTTGGTTTAGTTGTATTAGTTCAGTTGTGTGTCTGGTTTAGTTAAGTAGATTTAGTTGTATTAGTTCAGTTGTGTGTCTGGTTTAGTTAAGTAGGTTTAGTTGTATTAGTTCAGTTGTGTGTCTGGTTTAGTTAAGTAGGTTTAGTTGTATTAGTTCAGTTGTGTGTCTGGTTTAGTTCAGTTGGTTTAGTTGTATTAGTTCAGTTGTGTGTCTGGTTTAGTTAAGTTGGTTTAGTTGTATTAGTTCAGTTGTGTGTCTGGTAGGTTTAGTTATATTAGTTCAGTTGTGTGTCTGGTTTAGTTAAGTAGGTTTAGTTGTATTAGTCCAGTTGTGTGTCTGGTTTAGTTAAGTAGGTTTAGTTGTATTAGTTCAGTTGTGTGTCTGGTTTAGTTAAGTAGGTTTAGTTGTATTAGTTCAGTTGTGTGTCTGGTTTAGTTAAGTAGGTTTAGTTGTATTAGTTCAGTTGTGTGTCTGGTTTAGTTCAGTTGGTTTAGTTGTATTAGTTCAGTTGTGTGTCTGGTTTAGTTAAGTAGGTTTAGTTGTATTAGTTCAGTTGTGTGTCTGGTTTAGTTGAGTTGGTTTAGTTGTATTAGTTCAGTTGTGTGTCTGGTTTAGTTAAGTAGGTTTAGTTGTATTAGTTCAGTTGTGTGTCTGGTTTAGTTAAGTAGGTTTAGTTGTATTAGTTCAGTTGTGTGTCTGGTTTAGTTCAGTTGGTTTAGTTGTATTAGTCCAGTTGTGTGTCTGGTTTAGTTAAGTAGGTTTAGTTGTATTAGTTCAGTTGTGTGTCTGGTTTAGTTAAGTAGGTTTAGTTGTATTAGTTCAGTTGTGTGTCTGGTTTAGTTAAGTAGGTTTAGTTGTATTAGTCCAGTTGTGTGTCTGGTTTAGTTCAGTTGGTTTAGTTGTATTAGTTCAGTTGTGTGTCTGGTTTAGTTAAGTAGGTTTAGTTGTATTAGTTCAGTTGTGTGTCTGGTTTAGTTAAGTAGGTTTAGTTGTATTAGTTCAGTTGTGTGTCTGGTTTAGTTCAGTTGGTTTAGTTGTATTAGTTCAGTTGTGTGTCTGGTTTAGTTAAGTAGGTTTAGTTGTATTAGTTCAGTTGTGTGTCTGGTTTAGTTCAGTTGGTTTAGTTGTATTAGTTCAGTTGTGTGTCTGGTTTAGTTAAGTAGGTTTAGTTGTATTAGTTCAGTTGTGTGTCTGGTTTAGTTAAGTAGGTTTAGTTGTATTAGTTCAGTTGTGTGTCTGGTTTAGTTCAGTTGGTTTAGTTGTATTAGTCCAGTTGTGTGTCTGGTTTAGTTAAGTAGGTTTAGTTGTATTAGTTCAGTTGTGTGTCTGGTTTAGTTAAGTTGGTTTAGTTGTGTTCAGTTGTGTGTCTGGTTAGGTAAGTAGGTTTAGTTGTATTACTTCAGTTGTGTGTCTGGTTTAGTTAAGGTGGTTTAGTTGTATTAGTTCAGTTGTGTGTCTGGTTTAGTTCAGTTGGTTTAGTTGTATTAGTTCAGTTGTGTGTCTGGTTTAGTTAAGTAGGTTTAGTTGTATTAGTTCAGTTGTGTGTCTGGTTTAGTTAAGTTGGTTTAGTTGTATTAGTTCAGTTGTGTGTCTGGTTTAGTTAAGTAGGTTTAGTTGTATTAGTCCAGTTGTGTGTCTGGTTTAGTTCAGTAGGTTTAGTTGTATTAGTTCAGTTGTGAGTCTGGTTTAGTTAAGTTGGTTTAGTTGTATTAGTTCAGTTGTGAGTCTGGTTTAGTTAAGGTGGTTTAGTTGTATTAGTTCAGTTGTGAGTCTGGTTTAGTTAAGTTGGTTTAGTTGTATTAGTTCAGTTGTGAGTCTGGTTTAGTTAAGTTGGTTTAGTTGTATTAGTTCAGTTGTGAGTCTGGTTTAGTTAAGTTGGTTTAGTTGTATTAGTTCAGTTGTGAGTCTGGTTTAGTTCAGTAGGTTTAGTTGTATTAGTTCAGTTGTGAGTCTGGTTTAGTTAAGTTGGTTTAGTTGTATTAGTTCAGTTGTATTAGTTCAGTTGTGTGTCTGATGTTGGTTGTGTAGTTGTACAGTACTGATCCGCTCTGACCTTCTCCTGTTTGCTGTTTATGATGAGTAACTTTGCTCTCTTCTTCTCACACTCGTCTCTGGCCGCGTCCCACGGCATCCCGTCTTCAGAGAAGAAATAACAGTCTGTGGAGAAGAGAACCCATCCGCCAGGACAGCACAGCTCCTGTGTGTCTACACACACACACACACACACACACACACACACACAGATCAGAGACTGTGAGAGATCAATATACAGCAGTACAAACACTACAGCATCACTTACTGTTGGTTATGAACTTGTCAATGTGGCATTTTAGATCCGAAACCTTGTCACGAAGAGCCTGTGCTGAATCAGACACTACACACACACACACACACACACAGTTAAGATCTGCAGTGGATTTCATTGAATTTCAAGTGTTTTGTCTGTCTGTATGTGTGCGTGTGTGGCACTTACTATCATTAATCGTTCTTTGCATCTTCTCCTGGTCGAACTCCAGATTGCTGATGTCCAAATGCATTTTATGTCCTGAACACACACGCATTAGACCGAGTGTTAACGTAGTGGAGGGGAACGTGCTCACATGCATGACACATGAAACACCATTCACAGAGAGTTTTACTCCTACACTGTGATGCAGTCGAAACAAGGCAGAGAAAAAATGATTGATTTTCTGCATGAAGAACTTCATATGGTGAAAGTGTCTATATGAATGAATAGTTGATAAGAGTGATTGATGATGTCATTTGAGAAGAAAGTTGTGTGTGTGTGTGGGGGGGAGGGTTATAATAATGAATAATTTTTCAAATATTCAG
Source organism: Rhinichthys klamathensis goyatoka (assembly GCF_029890125.1). Classification (NCBI taxonomy): domain Eukaryota; kingdom Metazoa; phylum Chordata; class Actinopteri; order Cypriniformes; family Leuciscidae; genus Rhinichthys; species Rhinichthys klamathensis. The sequence continues at coordinate 229,156 of NW_026606875.1, forward strand.
GGGTGTTTCCATGTCTAATTTTTTACTGCTTGTTCCAGAATTTTCATGAAACATTGTTCCCATAAAATGGAATGTTCCCTTAACGTTCCCATAACCCAGAAAAACTTTTTACCATATTAAAGGGTTAGTTCACCCAAAGATTATTGGCTCAGTATTGGCCGGCTCCTGCATCAGCATCACACGCATGTGTCGTGACTCGTGGTGCTCATGTGACCAGCGTCGGCCAATAGTGAGCAGGCATTCTGACGTAGAACCAGGAAGCGCTTCGTCAACAGCGTAGGAGAACGACGTGGAAGCAGAGATTGTTGAATAAAGTAGTTATTTTGGGGGGTTTCGTGCACAAAAAGTATTCTGGTCGCTTCGTAACATTAATGTTGAACCATTGGAGTCACATGGACTATTTTAACAATGTCTTTCCTACCTTTCTGGGCCTTGAAAGTTGCAATGCATTGCTGCATGTGGCGTCTATATCTTACATCCTATATCTTGCAAAAATATCTTATAATTTGTGTTCTGAAGATGAACGAAAGTCTTGCGGGTTTGGAACGACATGAGGGAGAGTAACTACTGACAGAATTTTTTTGGGGGGGGTGAACTAACCCTTTAAAAAAACGTTTTAAACGTTTAGAGAAATTCAAAAATCACGTTTTCATAACTTAATTAGAACATTTTTTTTGTTAGCTGAGAGTGTGGGTGGATAACGTTTATTTTTTACTTTTGATAAAAGATTATGAAGATTAACATTACCGTATTCCTCCAGAGTGTTTGCTCTGGAAATGATGCTCAGGAGCGTTTCTGTCAGATTCTTCACGTTTGTCTCGGTAGTCGAGAACTTCCGATCAAACTTCATGTCTGACAAAACACGTGTGAAAACAATTAAACGTCATTATGTTTTTTGATAACTCTAGTTTGCTAGTTCTCTGGAAAATATACACATGGTGTTAAAACTTATAGGATATATGCTTCGCATTCTTTTTACATTTTGGCCTTAATACATTGACGATAAGCCGATTATTAAGGAATTAATGAGAAAAATAACATGTTGTCTGTATAATATCACAATATGTTCGAGTGTGTGTTACTCACGGCTCACAGATACTGTGACGATCAGCAACAGAAGCATCAGAGCCGTTACACTGATGGCAGCGAACACACGCCACCGCCAGCGGCCGATAGAGGGCGCTGCTACAAACCTGGGCACAGACGAGTCTAACACACACACACACACACACGTTATTCTACTTATGGATCCTCATTCGAGGCGTGCGTCCAGAAAGCTGCCTCTCAGACAGCACACAAAATATTCTATTAAATAGAGTTCTCTTTCATGTCTTCTTGTGCTTGACTGGACAAATTCACACAAAATTATGTCAAAAGGCCCGTATAGGCAAGTATCCTAATCCAGCGTTTAATGTTGTTTATGGTTCTATGTGGTGTTTTTAATACGCTTTAAGACACACCGTGTGTAAGTTCATAAGTCGACAGCATTGCTGAGTATTTCCTCCTTAAAACTGCAGTGAACCAAAGACAGTCTCAAAAACACGGTTTGAAATCACTGGTGTTTCTGACGTCACAAACGAGCTTGTAACCAATCAGATCAACGTGTGATCGTCAACCAGTGGATCTCTGAGCTGAGTGAGTGAGTGGAGGCGGGGCTCATTTGCATATTCATAGAACCGCGCATACTAAATGAGGCAAGGGTGTCGAGTTACATTCAAGCTATTTAAAGGCATGAAGAAAAAAAACTTTTAAATATGTCATTTTGGTGATCAAAGATGAGTTTTAAGGGATAAAATGATTGACTACAGGGGGACTTTAAGTGAACGTAAACAGTTGAATAGAAAACATGTGTGTAACAGTATTTACGTGCAGCTCTTAAAGTGACAGCAGCCTAATAAACCTTCTGCTATCTTTGTCCTCAATGTTAATCTAACAAATCACTGCTCTTGATTGATTGAGCCTTGCTGGAGCAGCTCTAAATATTCACTGTGTTATTAAAATAAAGATTAAATACGATACAGCAATAATATGAAGTAACAGTAGCTCCTACAATACTGTAACATGCATAATTAGGCATGAAATGTCTATTTGCTAAGCCAGCTTATTTGACTCATATTCGTTTGGTTTCTCTGCCCAATATAAAAAAAAAGTACAATTAAAAAATATCCTGTATTTCAAATTCTGATTTTAGTAATATAATTAATGAGGTAGAAAGAGATAAGATAACTTGATTCTCAACCTATTTTCACTCGCATGTTAGTACTACTAAGTTATTAGTCATTTAATAATTTACTATTTTTCCTAAATTACCCCCTCTCATATCATGATATGCTTCTCTTTATGCATGATTATTTCCAACTCTTCTTAAGGTGTAGCTATCCTAATTGACCTGTGCCTGTGTTTTTTTAAAACATTTTTTTATTTATTATTATGTAAAAGAGATCTAACTTTTTAATGTATGATATTGTCGTATTATACTGGCATGGTTGTATCTCAATAAACAGAATTTTAAAAAAAAATCTAATTATCGCTATCGAACTCGTTCTGGAAAAAGTGGTATCGCTGCATCCCTAACAAAGTTATTATCATAGAAAATCTAACAATGTTTTTTGTATTTAAAAACAAAAATATTGTACACTTTTGTAGCTATGTAACTTTGTGTTATATAACCTTCGCATTACATTTCATATAAGCAGTTAACGCTGTTTGTAATGCAACGACTGAGGATAAGGTTCTCTCTATCTATATAGGGTAAGATTAGTGTGCTCAAAAATGGTTTCTTGTACTAATTATTATTTCAATAATTATAATTCGAATTATTATTGCAACTGTGTGTGTGTAATGTGTATGCTGTGATGGTGTCAAACGTTGAGGTTAAAGGTCAGAAGAGATTAAGCAGCTGTATAAACTACAGCCAGTGTGTGTGTGTGTGTGTGTGGCAGAGGAGTGTTTGAGAAACACACACACATACGTTTGTTTGTTTGTGTATGTTTGTGGGGTCTTTCCATTGACTCTCACACTTTACAAGAAGGTCCCGTTAGTTGATGCATTAACTAACAATGAGAAATACATTTGTTTATTAATCTTTGTTAACATTCATTATTAAAATACAACTGTTCTTTAGTTCATGTGAGCTCAGATCCATTAAATAATATTGACAGATACAAACTATGATTTTAACATTAACTAAGATTACTAAGTGTTTTTCATTGTTAGTTCATGTTAACTAATGTAGTTAACTAATGCAACCTTATTGTAAAGTGTTTCTATACTGAGCTTATGATGTTTTCTTTTCCTTAAAACTCACAGAAACCTTTTTATATGTGAATTAAAACATGTTTATCATGTGTTTTTCGGGTTTTGATGTGGTCTCACACCTTTCCTCCAGAACTCAGTGTCGTCACTGGTGTCTGGGTTCTCCAGCTCGTCTGTATAGTGGTTTGCCGCAGAGACAGAGCCGCTGTCTGATGTAACGACCCTCATGATGAGTGAGACTTGACCTGCAAAAACACACAACATTAGTTCTTCTTCTAAATGATTCCGGTTCACATACGCGGAAGCGACAAAGACAAGTAGCCAGACAAGTAATTTGTTGAGGTCAACTTGTAAAGAAAGACTACACGCCTGCACACATATATATTCAAACGCTCATATCTATAGACTGAACACATAATACGCATGTGCACGCCATCAGCGTTCACACAGATGCACGTTTTTGAAGTTTACGCGGAGATGATACAATTAAAAAAAAAAAAAAAAATCGCTTGCACCTTGGTACCTATTTCAAGGCTTGCGTTCTCAAGCTCCAGGCACTATTGTTGTGCAAATGAAGAATGAATAACTAATGAGCTTTGCAACGGAAGTGAATCAATCAAAACTAACTTTATCTGGACAATAACTTTATTCTAGAGCTGCTGTAAAGCCTAAACAATCTCTGTTACTTTACTTTCCTATTATCACTGTAAAGCTGCTTTTGAAACAATATATATAGTTAAAAGCACTATATAAATTAAGGTGACTTGACTTGACTCTGGCTCCACCTTGGTAAAATGAGCCTTCAGCTACGCTTCGCCCCTCCACCCCTTCAGCTCCGTTGTGCTCCGCCTTGGTCCTCAGTCCCACTGGCTTCACCTCAGTCCTCAGTCCCACTGTCTTCACCTCAGTCCTCAGTCCCACTGGCTTCACCTCAGTCCTCAGTCCCACTGTCTTCACCTCAGTCCTCAGTCCCACTGGCTTCACCTCAGTCCTCAGTCCCACTGGCTTCACCTCAGTCCTCAGTCCCACTGGCTTCACCTCAGTCCTCTGTCCCACTGGCTTCACCTCAGTCCCACTGGCTTCACCTCAGTCCCACTGTCTTCACCTCAGTCCCACTGGCTTCACCTCAGTCCTCAGTCCCACTGGCTTCACCTCAGTCCCACTGGCTTCACCTCAGTCCCACTGTCTTCACCTCAGTCCCACTGGCTTCACCTCAGTCCCACTGTCTTCACCTCAGTCCCACTGGCTTCACCTCAGTCCCACTGTCTTCACCTCAGTCCTCTGTCCCACTGTCTTCACCTCAGTCCTCAGTCCCACTGTCTTCACCTCAGTCCCACTGGCTTCACCTCAGTCCCACTGTCTTCACCTCAGTCCTCAGTCCCACTGTCTTCACCTCAGTCCTCAGTCCCACTGTCTTCACCTCAGTCCCACTGGCTTCACCTCAGTCCCACTGTCTTCACCTCAGTCCCACTGGCTTCACCTCAGTCCCACTGGCTTCACCTCAGTCCCACTGTCTTCACCTCAGTCCCACTGTCTTCACCTCAGTCCTCTGTCCCACTGTCTTCACCTCAGTCCTCAGTCCCACTGTCTTCACCTCAGTCCCACTGGCTTCACCTCAGTCCCACTGTCTTCACCTCAGTCCTCAGTCCCACTGTCTTCACCTCAGTCCCACTGGCTTCACCTCAGTCCCACTGTCTTCACCTCAGTCCCACTGTCTTCACCTCAGTCCCACTGGCTTCACCTCAGTCCCACTGTCTTCACCTCAGTCCCACTGGCTTCACCTCAGTCCTCAGTCCCACTGGCTTCACCTCAGTCCCACTGGCTTCACCTCAGTCCTCAGTCCCACTGGCTTCACCTCAGTCCTCAGTCCCACTGTCTTCACCTCAGTCCTCAGTCCCACTGTCTTCACCTCAGTCCCACTGGCTTCACCTCAGTCCCACTGTCTTCACCTCAGTCCCACTGTCTTCACCTCAGTCCCACTGGCTTCACCTCAGTCCCACTGTCTTCACCTCAGTCCCACTGTCTTCACCTCAGTCCTCTGTCCCACTGGCTTCACCTCAGTCCTCAGTCCCACTGGCTTCACCTCAGTCCTCTGTCCCACTGGCTTCACCTCAGTCCCACTGGCTTCACCTCAGTCCCACTGGCTTCACCTCAGTCCTCAGTCCCACTGGCTTCACCTCAGTCCCACTGGCTTCACCTCAGTCCCACTGGCTTCACCTCAGTCCTCAGTCCCACTGGCTTCACCCCAGTCCTCAGTCCCACTGACTTCACCTCAGTCCTCTGGCACCCTGGCTTCACCTCAGTCCCACTGTCTTCACCTCAGTCCTCAGTCCCACTGGCTTCACATCAGTCCTCTGTCCCACTGGCTTCACCTCAGTCCTCAGTCCCACTGGCTTCACCTCAGTCCTCAGTCCTACTGGCTTCACCTCAGTCCTCTGTCCCACTGGCTTCACCTCAGTCCTCAGTCCCACTGGCTTCACCTCAGTCCTCAGTCCCACTGTCTTCACCTCAGTCCTCAGTCCCACTGGCTTCACCTCAGTCCTCAGTCCCACTGGCTTCACCTCAGTCCTCAGTCCCACTGGCTTCACCTCAGTCCTCAGTCCCACTGGCTTCACCTCAGTCCTCTGGCACCTTGGCTTCGCCTCAGTCCTCAGTCCCACTGGCTTCACTTCAGTCCTCTGTCCCACTGTCTTCACCTCAGTCCTCTGGCACCCTGGCTTCACCTCAGACTTTTGTCACTGCCACTCCGCCCCAGCCTCCAGGACCATTACTGTTGTCTGGTCTCATCTGCTCTCCATTTTAGCCTTGGGCTCCACCACTATCGGCTAAATCCTTCCACCTTGGCTCCTCCCTCCCTCGACTCCACCGGACACCTGCATCCTTATGGCTCCACCATTCTCCTTCATCCCTCTGTGTACGCCATGGTCAGACGTCCCTTCAGCTACGCTTCGCCCCTCCACCCCTTCAGCTCCGTTGGGCTGTAGCATATATATTCTGTTGTGTTCTGATTTGGTTTCGTTTTCACTCTGTTTGCTGTGTTCTTGTTTGCCTGAGTTCCTAGTTAGCTTCCTTGATTGGTAATTAGTCCCTGACACCTATTTCTGTTCAGTTTGATTACCCTCTCCATGTATTTAAGCCCTGTGTTTGGACCATTGGTGTTGCTCGGTCTCGGCTGCTCTCTGTTTTAGCCTTGGGCTCCACCACCATTGGCTACATCCTTCCACCTTGGCTCCTCCTGGGCTCCTCCCTCCCTCGACTCCACCAGACACCTCCATCCTTATGGCTCCACCAGACACCTCCATCCTTATGGCTCCACCAGACACCTCCATCCTTATGGCTCCACCGGACACCTTCATCCTTATGGCTCCACTAGAAACCTCCATCCTTATGGCTCCACCGGACACCTCCATCCTTATGGCTCCACCAGACACCTTCATCCTTATGGCTCCACCGCACACCTTCATCCACATGGCTCCACATACGACTGTGGCGTATATATTCTGTTATGTTCTGTTTTGGTTTCATTTTTCACTCTGTTCCTGTTTGCCTGAGTTCCTAGTTAGTTTCCTTGATTGGAATTTAGTCCCTGACACCTATTTCTAGGGGTGTAACGATACACAAAATTGACGGTTCGGTTTTCCCACGGTTTTGACGTCTCGGTTCGGTTCGATTCGGTTCGGTTTAGAAAGCTAAAATTGCTTCTTTTTTTCCTTTTCTTTTTTAAACAGTGGTTTAACGAAAAAATTGTCTTTGTCTTTAAATGAATTAAATTACAATTAAACGTTTCACAAGGATTAAAAAAAAATCTGCTAAATCTGTAAACTATATAGGGAGACGCACATTACTATAACATTAAAGGTTGTAGCCTAGACTTTTAACCTAAATTCAGATGCTATTTATTTTTTAGATATAATAATCAACACACAACACATTGTATGAAAACATGTAAACTGAACATAAGGCAGTTTTTGCATTAACTTGTGTTTTACTCTAATTTGTTTTTGAAATATAATACTTTACACAGTTGTCATTTTCATGAAAGATATTTTAAACATACATTAAATAATCAAGATATCATTAACAGGTTAAGTAAAATTTAAAAAAGTAAAAAAGGCTAACATGGTGCATTTATTTAGTGCAAGAGTTCATTTATAGGAACCATTTATAGGAAGTTGTGGACACTGAATCACTTGCCTGTTGAGGTAAATATAATGCTAGTGACAAGCTATGCTGTTTTATTGACGTCTTTCCGCTGCTGAAACACTGATTGAGCGATTACACGAGTTATGATGCCTTTCAGTAAGTATACTGCATCTTTCAACATACCTTCAGGTGTCCATTCCGTAACTGAGGAAGAGATGATCGCGTTTACCCGCGCTCCGCATTGCCGTTTGAAATGAGGAGCTTAGTACGCATAGAGCGATCTGTCACGCCACATCAAAGAGCGCCAAAACGCCATTTATTGTTTGAATTTCGTATCAAATAGACAAATTTGAAAGATTACACCTTGCTTATTATCGAAAGTAACAAAACACGGAGCTTGTTATTTGGTGTTAATGGTGGTTAGCTACAAAACTGAATTCGTTGTGTACTGTACACAAGACATCCATTGAGCCGGGGTAGCAGGGGGCGCGGAGGGGCGTGTTCGGTACGCAATGAGAGTATCGCGATTCGAATCGTGTGTTCTGTATCGCGGTTTTTCGGTTCGGTTCGATAATCGTTACACCCCTACCTATTTCCTATTTTCTCGTTCAGTTTGATTACCCTCTCCATGTTTTTAAGCCCTGTGTTTCCTTAGTTTCCTTGTCCGGTATCGTCTTTTGTTAACGTGATTGTGTTATTTATTCTCCTGCAATCTCCTGAGTGTTCCTTGTTTATTTTTTAAAGAGTTTTTTTGTTCACCATCTCCTTCGACATGCACATCATTACAGCCAACTATAAATAACTATTCATTGTTGTATATTTTGAATAATATGTTTTTTATTTATTTAATGACAACTATCAGTACATTCAAAATATGAGACACATTCCATCTAAGCCACTTTCCCGTAAGCTTGTGTTCTTTGAATTCAGTCAAGAGGTCAATCTGTTCAGAATCAGATCCTCTGTTGGTCAAATGTTTTGCTTTATGCAAATTCACAGGTCAGAATTCAGCAAACTTGAACTTTGATTTGCAGCAAAAGATGACGCATGTTTCCGGTCTCATGTGTTCATGTGTGTTTGTTAATAGACATCAGTTTATGTATAGTTCGTTTTCCACACATATAACGTTTTTCAGTTATTAATTATACCACTGGGCTTCGTAGATCAGAAGAAAAATAGAGTTAAGAAACACACAAACACCAATTTACTCACAAATACAATCAATTATCCCCAATAAAGGTTTTGATACGCACATAAACTCTGTTAAAATATTTTTTCAACACAGAGGAAGAAGAAATAAAAGGAAATTCGCATTTAATCACTCTAATACTAACATATTAAAAATGATTTAGACTTTCAGAGAAAATAAATAAAAGTCCCAGTTAGATGATTGTGGGGGAATTTTACAGATTGAAATCATAAAAGCACCTTTATAATGTTTGATTCTCTAGTTCAGGTCATAGTTTTCTATCCAGAAACCTAAACATTGATCTGATAAAACATATGATGAAACATCAAGAACTTTATTTACATCCAAAGAATCGCAAAGTTACTCTAGAACCACAAACAGCCAGAAATAAAATTAAGAAGAAATGGGTCTAAATTAGAGGAAATTAGAGGAAGTTCTGAAATACTTTAACAAAACATCATAAAACACACAATTTTCACTATATGCCCCTGATTGATTTCACCGCTGTGATGTGAAATCAGTGTTTCTCACTCTAAGTTAGTCTAGACCGTGAATAGTTTCACTAAATAAATCTGTTAGAGACTAGATGGTCAGTTACTGCAACATTATTAATAATTCATGAGATGCTCAAGGATTTCACTTGAAAATAGATGTTAATTTTCCTCTTACCTCTTGCATTAGAAATGAGATCCTGATGTGTGTGTGTGAGAGAGTGTGTGAGTGTACTTTGAGCTTGATGAAGTGAATGAATATTTACTTTGTGCATGTGGAGTACAAACAGGAGCTCCAATCACAGTATTTGTCCAGCTGACCTCAGATCATCTCAAGATTTAAATATATGGAGGTTGGTTGTAAAAATCTCTTTTACAAGGTTTCACGGGGTCTATTGGTGAACAGAAACATAGTGGCTTATGGCAGTGCCACCAAAAGCTCAGTGATTAATGTCAACGATTATTGGGTTAATAACCTCTTTTCTGTAATTTCACAGTTTTCATGAATTTAATATTTTCTTCTAAATTGTTGAAATTAGTCATAATAAAGAATAAGTGAATGTGTCCAAACTTTTTATCAAATGTGTAGTAGGCTATCTTTAAATATTTTACCTGATAAATAAACTAAATAAACAACTGATAAAGAGAGAAGTTATCACGTAAATGTAAACACAATATATTGGTGTGTGTATATATATATATATAGGATTTACATATATTTTTTAGAAACACCCGTTAAGATATTCCTAAAACGTGGCACTCCTCCCTCAATATCTCTTTTTGTAGCCGAAGGGGTTGGTTTTTTTAGGAGAATCACGTTCCATTTGTCTGACTCTGATTGGTCGAACGCCATTTCGTTCTCTCTTCCTATTGGCTGCTTGTCTGTCCGTCATCTTCTGCTCCGCGGTCATTGGCTGTCCGTGCGGAAACCAGGCGGATCTTCATGTTGACGGTGAAATTCCTGCCCCCCGTCCGCGAATTTCGGGAGAGTTCTGCACCGAATCGGCGTGAAAACGGAACTGAACCCGAGCGAAACCAGCGAGCGCGATGACTGCGGTTCGCGTGATCCTGATCCTGTTTCTGGGCTCCATTCAGCTCTGCCGATCCGAGCCGCGGTCCGGGAAACCCAGTAAGAACCGTTAAATAATTCTCTGTCAGTCTTACATTTAAATGTCCAGTCAGATTTGAATCTGAATGTAACCGCCGATCCGAATCTCAATCTCAGCGTCAACAGACCAAAACCAGATCGTATATTACAAAAGGTCATTATGTTAACTATTGTTTGCGTCAAAAACAGCTACTTTTGTTGTGAAAATGTGACAAATTGATATTAAATCTACTGTCATCACAAAGAAGTGATTAAAAATGACAAAAAGCTTCTCACACTGTTTAATTACTTCCTACTATTCAGTAACTGTGGTGTTTTGGTTGAAACTGTGTTGTTTACCATGGTAAATTTGTTGATGGTGACTCAAAACATTCATAAAACAGAAGCAAAATATATTGAATATAAGTTACATATGAACAGGTCCTTCAGAAGCTTCTAGATCCACAGAACCACGAGAAACGGTCAGAGATCCAGAAGCTTCTACAGAAGAAACTGGTTTGAGTTTCTGATGGTTTCTCATGGTTTTCACATCATTAATGCACAACTGTTGCACTAATGAACTATTTTCTGCAGATGTTTAGTGTTTTTTGAGTTGGTTATCTTTGTCTGACTCACTCAGGCTTGAAGGAATCGACATCAGGCAATAGAATCTCCAGGAC